>NC_135967.1:45651944-45779444 GCF_053455715.1 Rhinoraja longicauda | reverse complement strand
CCAACCTATCCAAGTCACCCTGCAGCCTCATAGCATCCTCCTCGCAGCTCACACTGCCACCCAGCTTTGTGTCATCCGTAAATTTGGAGATGTTACATTTAAGTATTTCGTCTAAATCATTAATATATATTGTAAATAACTGGGGTCCCAGCACCGAGCCTTGCGGCACCCCACTAGTCACTGCCTGCCATTGTGAAAAGGACCCGTTAATTCCTACTCTTTGCTTCCTGTCTGCCAACTAGTTCTCTATCCATGTCAATACCCTACCCCCAATACCAAGTGCTCTGATTTTGCACACTAATCTCTTGTGTGGGACCTTGTCAAAGGCTTTTTGAAAGTCCAGGTACACCACATTCACTGGCTCTCCCCTTATCCATTCTACTTGTTACATCCTCAAAAAATTCCAGAAGGTTTGTCAAGCATGATTTCCCCTTCATAAATCCATGCTGACTTTGACCGATCGCGTCCCTGCTTTCCAAATGTGCTGCTGTTCTTGCCTAATGTTGCAAGACAGTTGTTGAATGAGATTATAGATTGTGCAAGAGAATTTGTTCAGAGAATCAGACGATCTGCTGGCATAAGCTGTCTATGTTGCAACCCTCCTCCCTCTTCCATTTGCTCATGTTCATCGAGTGATAGATACAGTGTGGAAACAGGCCCTTCGGCCCAACTTGCCCACACCGGCCAACATGTCCCAGCTACACTCGTCCCACCTGCCCGCGTTTGGTCCATATCCCTCAAAACCTGTCCTAACCATGTACCCGTCTAACTGTTTTGTAAAATTTGGGATACTCCCAGCCTCAAACGACCTGCATGCTTTCCACCAGCAGGAAATGAGGGATGCGCGTAGCAAATGTACAGCAGATATCATGGGTGGCTTTAATCTTGGGCCAACCAAATTGGTAACTGTGCTGAGGAGGAGGATTTCCTGGAATGTATGCGGGATGGGTTTTTAAACCAATATGTAGAGGAACTGACTAGAGGGCAGGACATCCTAGGCTGGGTATTGTGTAATGAGGAAGGATTAGTTAGCGATCTTGCTGGGCAAGGCCCCTTGGGCAACAGTGACCATAATATGGTGGAATTCTGCATTAGGATGGAGATTGACACGGTTAATTCAGAGACTAGGGTCCTGAACTTGAATAAAGGAGACTTTGAAGATGTGAGATGGGAATTGGCTAGAATAGATTGGCAAATTATACTTAAACATAGAAACATAGAAAATAGGTGCAGGAGTAGGCCATTCGGCCCTTCGAGCCTGCACCGCCATTCAATATGATCATGGCTGATCATCCAACTCAGTATCCCGGACCTGCCTTCTCTCCATACCCCCTGATCCCTTTAGCCACAAGGGCCACATCTAACTCCCTCTTAAATATAGCCAATGAACTGGCCTCAACTACCTTCTGTGGCAGAGAATTCCACAGATTCACCACTCTCTGTGTGGGAAAAAAAACTTTCTCATCTCGGTCCTAAAAGACTTCCCCCTTATCCTTAAACTGTGACCCCTTGTTCTGGACTTCCCCAACATCAGGAACAATCTTCCTGCATCTAGCCTGTCCAACCCCTTAAGAATTTTGTAAGTTTCTATAAGATCCCCTCTCAGTCTTCTAAATTCCAGCGAGTACAAGCCGAACTTATCCAGTCTTTCTTCATATGAAAGTCCTGCCATCCCAGGAATCAATCTTGACAGTGGAGATGCAATGGCAGAGAATTAAAGATTGCATGGATGAACTCCAGAAATTGTTCATCCCTATCTGGCGAGAAAAATAAAACTGGGAAGGTGGCTCAACGATGGCTGACGACGGAGTGCAGTGAAGGTTCACCAGGTTAATTCCCGGGATGGCGGGACTGACACACGATGAAAGAATGGATCGACTGGGCTTGTATTCACTGGAATTTAGAAGGATGAGAGGGGATCTTATAGAAACATACAGAATTCGTAAGGGATTGGACAGGCTAGATGCAGGAAAAATGTTGCCGATGTTGGGGGAGTCCAGAACCAGGGATCACAGTTTAAGAATAAGGGGTCGGCCATTTAGGACTGAGATGAGGAAAAAAAAATTTCACCCAGAGAGTTGTGAATCTGTGGATTTCTCTGTCACAGAAGGCAGTGGAGGCCGATTCACTGGATGTTTTCAAGAGAGAGTTAAATATAGCTCTTAGGGCTAACGGAATCAAGGGATACGGGGAGAAAGCAGGAACGGGGTACTGATTGAGAATGATCAGCCATGATCATATTGAATAGTAGTGCTGGCTCGAATGGCCTACTCCTGCACCTGTTTTCTATGTTTCTATTTTTAAACACCAGTGCAAAATATTCCAAACTTGAATAAAAAGTCAAATCTCATGGTGGCGCAGCGGTAGAGTTGCTATGTTACAGCGCCAGAGACCTGGGTTTGATTCTGACCTACAGAGTTCGATGGGATGGTGCTTCTGTGGAATTCATTGCCACAGAAGGCTGTGGAGGCCAAGTCAATGGGTCAAGGATGAGTCAAGGCAGCGATAGATAGATTCCTGATTAGTACGGGTGTCAGGGGTTATGAGGAGAAGGCAGGAGAATGGGGTTAGGAGGGAGAGATAGATCGGCCACGATTGAACGGCGGAGTAGACACGATGGGCCGAATGGCCTAATTCTGCTCCTATCACGTGAGACCTTGTGGTTCAGTCGCCTGATATCACCTGGGATGAAACTGCCCCTGAATCTGGAGGTGTGCGTTTTCACACTTCTGTACTTCTTGCCCGATGGGAGAGGGGAGAAGAGGGAGTGGCCGGGGTGAGACTCGTGCACTGTGCTTTAAACCTTCACCAACTAAGTGTGCTAATGTAATGTGCCAGCATGGGCTGAAAACCCAAGGAAACGCCCTGCCCCTGGGCGATGGAAATTATAACTTCCTTTTTATAAGCAGATTTGAGCACCAATCTGGAAACGTAGAAACATACAAAATAGGTGCAGGAGGAGGCCATTCGGCCCTTCGAGCCAGCACCGCCATTCATTGTGATCATGGTTGATCATCCACAATCAGTAACCTGTGCCTCCTGCCTTCTCCCCGTATCCCTTGATTCCGATGGAGCACTCGGCCATCTCACCCCTTGCACGGATCAATTATAATTCCCAGTTTAGGGTTTGCCAGGGTGTGCTTAAGAATGTGGATTGGCGATTGTCCTCGATACCCAACTGGAGAGCAGTGCTGAACGATGATCTACCTCATTGGTGACCCTCGGACTATCTTTGATCGGACTTTACTGGCTTTACCCTGTGTTAATACCAAACGTTATTCCCTTATAAATGTGAATGGCTCGATTGTAATCCTGTATTGTCTTTCTCCTGGCTAGTTAGTACGCAATCTATCTCAGCACACATGACAATGAACTATCTTTCCACTCTACCTCAGCACACGTGACAATAAACTAAACTGAATTAAACTAAGAAAGTGTCAAAGGCACCTGGATGTATTGGAGCCGGCGTAGGCAGTCTGAAGAAGGGGCTCCCACACTCCAAAGGCGTGCAGGTTTGTAGGTTAATTGGCTTCTGTAAATTGTCCCTAGCGTGTAGGATAGAACTAGTGTAAGGGTGATCGCGAGTCGGCGTGGGCTCGATGGGCCGAAGGGCCTGTTTCCGCGCTGTATCTCTAAACTAAACTAAACTCAGCGGGTCAGGAAGCATCTCAAAGGATGGGTGGCATTTAGGGTTTGAATGAAGGGTTCTAATCCAAGACATCACCCATCCTTGTTCCCCAGAGGTGCTGCCTGTCCCGCTGAGTTACCCCAGCCAGCACATTGCGTCTATCTTAGATGGGACATCTTGCCCAGGATGGAGGAGTTGGGCCGAAGGGCCTGTTTCTCTGCTATCATCGGCGGTCCCTGGAAGCGAGTACGACTGTCCTCTCCGTAGCGTCGGACGCCTGTGCTTGACTTTGTTTAACGTGGGGAGACTGGTGCACAGACAGCCACCACACGGTCCTTGACAGATCTGGGTCAGGATCCAGTGGCGTGGAGTCCAAGACGACCGGGGACCCTTTTCTGCCGCGGCCTTCATCCATCCGCCTTCCCAGCCGTTGTGACGCTCCACTAAAGGATGAGAGGAGATCTTATCGAAACGTATAAGATTATTAAGGGGTTGGACACATTAGCGGCAGGAAACATGTTCCCAATGTTGGGGGAGTCCAGAACAAGGGGCCACAGTTTAAGAATAAGGGGTAGGCCATTTAGAACAGAGATGAGGAAAAACCTTTTCAGTCAGAGAGTTATGAATCTGTGGAATTCTCTGCCTCAGAAGGCAGTGGAGGCCAATTCTCTGAATGCATTCAAGAGAGAGCTAGATAGAGCTCTTAAGGATAGCGGAGTCAGGGGGTATGGGGAGAAGGCAGGAACGGGGTACTGATTGAGAATGATCGCCCATGATCACATTGAATGGCGGTGCTGGCTCGAAGGGCCGTATGGCCTCCTCCTGCACCTATTGTCTATTGTCTAAAGTCGGCCGTCATCCTCCCTCCGCCTGTTCCACCGTTGAGGTCTTGGTTGGATTGCTCTTTGTCAGGGACCTCCCCCTCGACCTTACCGCCATGGGTGACCCTACCAGGAGTGTAGCTCCAGACGGCATCGCTCTCAGGGTCTCAGGACCACACGAGCTTCTCCACCATGACAAGGTGACGATCCACAGCGAGGTTCTCTGCAACATGACTCTGTGACGCCAATTATGAGGGAAATGGCAGAGCAGTCTTGTGGGGCTGTGTGATCCATTATCCATAATGAGCCACGCACTCCATTACTTGAAGCAGTCAAGCTCGATGATGCTCCTCATTCGATCATCGGCAACGAGGCCCTCTCTGCCAGTTTCTGTACAGCAAGCAGATGGAAGGAGTATAATCTATCCCATTCACACCACACTTGCTTCACTTGTGAGGCTGGCGGCTTGCAAGCAGGATGTAAAGAAGATGCACTTCCATGACCTGGGAAATTAAGCCTTGCTCGAATGTCCCCATGGGCAGGTGGATGCCTATTTAATTAATTTGTGTTTCGCCAAAAGAATCAAATGTTTTTGTTTCATTAGGACATGCACTGATTACAACATCTGGTGCCTTGGCCGCTGAACTTACTTACAGTGGCAGGATTTACCCCTTGAGGAAGGTTGTATTTTAGTCTAGAGTCACAGCTGATACACCGACCAGCGATCCCCGCACATTAAACACTACCCTACGCACGCGAGGGGGAATTTTGCATTTGTACCAAGCCAATTAACCTACAGACCTGTACGTCTTTGGAGTGTGGGAGGAAACCGAGAATCTCGGGCGCGAGGGGGGGGAAACACGGTGGCGCAGCGGTAGAGTTGCTGCCTTACAGCGAATGCAGCGACAGAGACTCGGGTTCGATCCCGACCACGGGCGCCGTCCGTACGGAGTTTGTACGTTCTCCCCGTGACCTGCGTGGGTTTTCTCCGAGATCTTCGGTTTCCTCCCACACTCCAAAGACGTGCAGGTATGTGGGTTAATTGGCTGGGTAAAATGTAAAAAATTGTCCCTAGTGGGTGTAGGATAGTGTTAATGTGCGGGGATCGCTGGGCGGCACGGACCCGGTGGGCCGAAGGGCCTGTTTCCGCGCTGTATCTCTAAATCTAAAAAAGAAATCTAAAAAAACTTTTCTCACACCTTACATTTTCTTGTCTCTGTGTCTCCCTCTCCCCTGAATCTCAGTCTGAAGAAGGGTCTCGACTCGAAACGTCACCCATTCCTTCTATCCCAGTGCAGAAAGGTGTGAAAACGCACACCTCCGGATTCAGGTACAGTTTTCCCCCAGCTATTATTAGGCAACTTGAACCATCCTACCGCCAACTAGAGAGTGGTCCTGCCCTACCTACCCCATTGGAGACCCTCGGACTATCTTTAATTGGACTTTATAGAAACATAGAAAATAGGTACAGGAGTAGGCCATTTGGCTCTTCGAGTTACCCGTTCCTGCTTTCCCCTTACCTTGCACAATACAATATAATACAATATATCTTTATTGTCATTGTACAGGGGTACAACGAGATTGGGAATGCGCCTCCCATACGATGCAATCATTTAATTAGCTAGTCGGTATTAATTTAAACAACCCAATGAAACAAATTAGAAACAGTTTTAAAACAGAATAAAGTGCAAGTAGGTCTATGCCGGTTCACTGTGCGATGTGACCATCCGGCTCAGCAGGACCGGTTCATAGCAGCTATGGCCCTGGGGATGAAGCTGTTCCTGAGTCTGGAGGTGCGGGCGTAGAAAGCCTTGTATCGTCTGCCCGATGGTAGAAGTTTGAACAGACTGTTGCAGGGGTGTGAAGAGTCTTTGTGGATGCTGGTGGTTTTTCTGAGGCATCGTGTGTTGTAGATGCCCTCCAAGGCTGGTAGCTGTGTTCCGATGGTCCTCTGAGCTCTATGGACTACCCGCTGTAGAGCTTTCCTCTCTGCCTCCGTGCAGCTGAGGTACCACACAGGGATGCCATGCGTTAGGATGCTCTCTATGGTGCAGCGGTAGAAGGTCGTCAGCAGCTGTTGGGGTAGACCAGACTTCTTCAGTGTTCTTAGGTAGAACAGTCGTTGCTGTGCCTTCTTGACCAGCGCAGCAGTGTTATTGGACCATTATTCCCTTTATCATATTTGTACACTGTGAATGGCTTGATTATAATCATGTATAGTCTCTCAGACTGAAGAAGGGTATCGATCCGAAACGTTTACCCATTCCTTCTCTCCAGAGATGTTGCCTGTCCCGCTGAGTTACTCCAGTTTTCGTACACATCTCTAGTTCCTTCCCATCCATTGATAGCAAGCCTTCTGTGGTTGCTGTTCATTGTGGTTAGAGCATCCTAGATCTTGCCCCTGCTCGCAATGTAGTTGCCTGGCAACTCGGTCGAGTGGAGCAGGAATGATTTCTTCCGACTTTCTCTCCTGGATTAATAGTAATATTGAGTACAGCAGCTCAAGACGTATTCCCCGTCTCTATTCCTTCTCTCCAGAGATGCTGCCTGCCCCGCTGAGTTACTCCAGCGTTCTGTGTCCATCTGACAATATTGCAGCCCTGAATTGGCTTTTCAGTTCAGCTGATTGTCCCATATCTCCTGTTGTGGGTCGAGACGTAGATCAATACGGTTTTAAAAAAGTTGTGATATCAAAGCCTTTGTTCTCAATACAAAACCTGTTATCAGGCGACTGAACCATCCTACCACAACCAGAAAGCAGTGCTGAACTACCATCTATCTCTTTGGAGATGCCTGGACTATCTTTGATCGGACGTTACCGGCTTTACCTTGCACTGAACGTTATTCCCTTATCATGTATCTGTGCACTGTAAATGGCTCAACTGTAATCATGTGTTGTCTTACTGCAGACTGGTCAGCGCGCAACAAAAGCTTTTCACTGTACCTCGGTACACATGACAATAAACTAAGCCAAGTAGACTTGCCTCGTGCAGATGTGCCAGCTGTTTTGAACTCACTTTGCTAAACAGCTGGAGGGTTGAAATCTGTGGCAATAAGTTCCACAAATTCAACACACTCTGACTCAAGATGAGGAGGAATTTCTTTAGTCAGAGTGGTGAATCCGTGGAATTCATTGCAACACGGCTGTGGAAGCCAAGTCAGTGAATATTTTTAAGGCAGAGATAGACAATAGACAATGGGTGCAGGAGGAGGCCATTCGGCCCTTCGAGCCAGCACCGCCATTCAATGTGATCATGGCTGGTCATCCATAATCAGTACCCCGTTCCTGCCTTCTCCCCATATCCCCTGACTCCGCTATCCTTAAGAGCTCTATCCAGCTCTCTCTTGAAAACACCCAGAGAATTGGCCTCCACTGCCTTCTGAGGCAGAGAATTCCACAGATCCACAACTCTCTGACTGAAAAAGTTTTTCCTCATCTCCGCCTAAATGGTCTACCCCTTATTCTTAAACTGTGGCCCCTGGTTTTTTCTCATCTCCGTTCTAAAAATAGATAGATTCTTGATCAGTGCGGGTGTCAGGGGTTATGGGGAGAAGGCAGGAGAATGGGGTTAGGGGGGAGAGGTAGATCAGCCACGATTGAATGGCGGAGTAGACTTGATGGGCCGAATGGAAGTCCATTCCCTGGTATGTGCTAAAGTTGGGGCTGTGAGAAAATGGAGGATTGCTGTAAAGAATGCACGCTAGGGTTTTAAAAATCGAAGGAACATTAATCACTTTGTTTCAATTGCAGATCTTTCTCCTTGCATGTCCCCCCTGTAGAATTGCTCTAATTATTTTCAGGTAAGAAATCTGCTTTATATATTTATTATGAGCACTTTGAGTCTGCGCCGACCAGCGATCCCCGCACACTGACACTATCCTACACACATTAGAGACAATGTACACTTATACCAAGCCAATTAACCGACAAACCCGTACTTCTTTGCAAGGTGGGAGGAAACCGGAGATCTCAGCGAAAACCCACGCAGGTCACGTGGACAATCTCAGCAGGCCTGGCAGCATCTCTGGAGGGCGGCACGGTGGCGCAGCGGCAGAGTTGCTGCCTCACAGCGCCAGAGACCTGGGTTCCATCCTAACCACGGGTGCTGTCTGCAGGGAGTTCATACGTTCTCCCTGTGACCACGTGGGCTTTCTCCGGGTGCTTCGGTTTCCTCCCACATTCTAATGACGTACAGGTTTCTAGGTTAATTTGCTTGGTAAAATTATAAAAATTGTCCCTAGTGTCCCTAACACTAGGACAGTGCTAGTGTGCCGGGATCGCTGGTCGGCATGGACTCGGTGGGCCGAAGGGCCTGTTTCCGCACTGTATCTCCAAACTTAACTAAAAGGAATAGGTGACATTTCTGGTTGGGACCCTTCTTCAGACTCAAGTCCTTCTGAAGAAGGGTCCCGAAACATCACCTATTCCTTTCCCTCCAGAGATGCTGCCTGACACGCTGAGTTACTCCAGCACTTTGTGTCTATCTTACAAATTTATTGCACAAGACCTGAATAGCAGCTGTTATCAGGCAACTGAACCATCCTACCACATCAGTCTGAAGAAGGGTCTCGACCCGAAACGTCACCCATTCCTTCTCTCCCGAGATGCTGCCTGACCTGCTGAGTTACTCCAGCATTTTGTGAAATAAATACCTTCGATTTGTACCAGCATCTGCACTTATTTTCTTACACTACCACAACCAGAGAGCAGTGCTGAACTACTATCTACCTCATTAGTGACCCTCGGACTATCTTTGATTGGGCTTCACTGGCCTTACCTTGCACTAAACGTCATTCCCTTTATCATGTATGTGTACACTGCGAATGGCTCGATTGTAATCATGTATTGTTTTTCCGCTGACTGGTCAGCGTGCAACCAAAGATTTTCACGGTACCTCGGCCCATGTGACAATAAACTAAGCTAAATAGACAAGACCTGGAAAATTTTTAGCCTTTGGGGATTTCAGAATAAAATCCAATCTTCTCCTCATCCATAAAAATAAAATGTACGCCTTTCAGAGACTGGATGAGAGGAGCGAAAGACGGGTGCGTTCCTGTGAGACGGGAACAAGTCTGGAGCTGTTGTCCTCAATGTTTCTATTAATCTAGGAGAGGATGGCGGAAGAAATCATTCCTGCTCCAGTCGACCGAGTTGCCAGGCAAATACGTAGCAAGCAGCGGCAAGATATAGGATGCTCTAACCACAACGAACAGCAACCACAGAAGGCTGTGGAGGCCAAATCAATGGATAGGAAGGAACTGCAGATGCCGGTTTAAACCGAAGATAGACACAAAATGCTGGAGTAACTCAGCGGGACAGGCAGCATCTCTGGAGAGAAGGAATGGGTAATCGTATCGGGTCGAGACCCTTCTTCGGACTTGAAACGTCACCCATTCCTTCTCTGCGGAGATGCTGCCTGTCCCGCTGAGTTACTCCAGCTTTTTGTGTCCATCTTCGGTTTAAACCGACCAGCATCTGCAGTTCCTTCCGACACGCAGGGTCTCTCCTCTGACTCATGAGAAAAACACACAATAACATCCCAAAGTGGCGACCAGTGTGAAGCAGGAGAACCTCAGCTGCTGAAATAGGGGGGACATCAATCAGCAAATACAATTTTAAAGAAATAATTATTTAATAAATAATTTCTCCACTGATTAACCATTGTTTAAATCTTAGTTTAGTTTAGTGTCACGTGGACCGAGGTACAATGAATAGTTTTTTGTTGCGCTCTGTCCTGTCTGCAGAAAGACGATACATGATTACAATCCAGCCGTCCACAGTGAACAGTTACAGGAGATAACGTTTAGTGCAAGATAAAGTCCGAATAAAGATAGTCCGAGCATCTCCAATGGGGTAGAAGTTCGGTATAGACAATAGGTGCAGGAGGAGGCCATTTGGCCCTTCGAGCCAGCACCGCCATTCAATGTGATCATGGCTGATCATTCTCAATCAGTACCCCGTTCCTACCTTCTCCCCATTACCCCCTGACCCCGCTATCTTTAAGAGCTCTATCTAGCTCTCTCTTGACAGCATCCAGAGAATTGGCCTCCACTGCCTTCTGAGGCAGAGAATTCCACAGATTTACAACTCTGACTGAAAAAGTTTTTCCTCATCTCCATTCTAAATGGCCTACCCCTTATTCTTAAACTGTGGCCCCTGGTTCTGGACTCCCCCAACATTGGGAACATATTTCCTGCTTCTAGCGTGTCCAACCCCTTAATAATCTTAAACGTTTCGATAAGATCCCCTCTCATCCTTCTAAATTCCAGTGTATACAAGCCTAGTCGCTCCAGTCTTTCAACATATGACAGTCCCACGAATTAACTTAGTGAACCTACGCTGCACGCCCTCAATAGCAAGAGGTTTAAACCAGCGTCTGCAGTTCCTTTGTACACAGACAAATTCCACAGACGGTACCCGTAGTCAGGATTGAACCCGGGTCTCTGGCCCTGTAGGGCAGTAACTCCAACGCTACGCCACCGTGCCGCCCTGATTGGATTATTGGCTACAAGGAGAATTTGGACAGACCTGGATTGCTTTCTCTGAAATGCCAGAGGTTGAGCGGACACCAAATAGACACTAAAACTAAGGAGCTGATTGTGGATTTTAAGAAGGGCTCAACATCCAAGGACGTACACGCCACTGGAGATAAATGGGTCTACTGTGGATAGGGTGAGCAGCTTTAAATACCTGGGAGTCCACATCACAGAGGATCTGACATGGACAACACACATTGCCGCACTGGTGGGTAAGGCAAAGCAGCGCCTTTACCACCTTAGGCAGCTGAGGAAATTCAGAGTGTCTCTGAGGATCCTTCAGTGCTTCTACTCTGGGGCTGTAGAGAGCATCCTGTCCGGCAACATCACAGTCTGGTTTGGGAATAGCTCTGCCCAGGACAGGAAGGCCCTGCGGAGAGTAGTGCGTTCGGCAGAACGCACCATGGGAACTACACTCGCCCCCCTGCAGGACCTATACATCAGGAGGTGCAGATCCAGAGCCAGCAACATTATGGGGGACCCCTACCACCCCAGCAACGGACTGTTCCAGCTGCTACGGTCAGGCAAACGCCTCCGCTGTCACGCTGTGAAAACGGAGAGGATGAGACGGAGTTTCTTCCCACAGGCCATCAGGACTGTCAACTTTTATAACTCCAGGGACTAAATTTTGTCTTCTCTATATGAACTTTATTAACTTTATTTATATGCTGTAACTGTAATTCTTTTTTGTGCACAATCCGCAGGCATTGCCACTTTCATTTCACTGCACATAGTGTATGTGTATGTGACAAATAAACTTTGCTTGACTAGAAATAGTCCCTGGAGGCAGACAATGTGCACATTCCTCTCAGGGTGGAAATGTCAAAGGTTAATGGCTGGAGGCAGTGACACAGATCATGTTGCACACTGACTGGTCAGTGACAGCACTTTATTTAACCAGGGCACATTTAAACAGGGTTTGGACAAGTCATGCAGGGCATTCTGAGACCGAGACTGGTCCTGGAGAGCTTATTCCTTTGGGAAATACTCAAACTAGAGGGACGTGGGCCAAACGCAGGCAGGTGGGACCAGTGTAGATGGGACACCTTGATCAGTGTGGGCTAGTTGGGGTGGGCAGCCCTGTTTAAACTCTGTATATCTCTGTAACTCTATAACTGGGACATAGAACTAGTGTGAATGGGCGATCATAAGTTCATAAGTGATAGATTATTAAGGGGTTGGACACGTTAGAGGCAGGAAACATGTTCCCAATGTTGGGGGAGTCCAGAACAAGGGGCCACAGTTTAAGAATAAGGGGCAGGCCATTTAGAACTGAGATGAGGAAAAACGTTTTCAGTCAGAGAGTTGTGAATCTGTGGAATTCTCTGCCTCAGAAGGCAGTGGAGGCCAATTCTCTGAATGCATTCAAGAGAGAGCTGGATAGAGCTCTTAAGGATAGCGGAGTCAGGGGGTATGGGGAGAAGGCAGGAACGGGGTACTGATTGAGACTGATCAGCCATGATCACATTGAATGGCGGTGCTGGCTCGAAGGGCCGAATGGCCTCCTCCTGCACCTATTGTCTATTGTCTATTATCTGCTGTTGTACATTGTAAATTACTTAACATCAATTAGGCTCCCTGTTGGAAAGTAGTTGGTTACATTCCGTTCTAAGGCAAATGTTTTGCACCTAGTACTTTCAATAGGTTTACTCATTGCTTCCCACCCTCCCCAGGTACCTTCCCCTTAAACCACAGGAGATGTAACACCTGTCCCCATACCTCCTCCCTCGACTCCGTCCAGGGACCCTGGCAGTCCTTTCAGGTGAGGCAGAGGTTCACTTGCACCTCCTCCAACCTCATCTACTGTATCCGTCGTTCAAGGTGTGGGCTCCTCCACTCAGACCGCCTTGGCCCACATGATCTCCTGGTTGCCAAACACATTACAATACAATACAATACAATATATCTTTATTGTCATTGTACAGGGGTACAACGAGATTGGGAATGCGCCTCCCATACGATGCAATAAATTAATTAGCTAGTCAGTATTAATTTTATATAACCCAGTGAAACAAATTGTAACAGTTTTAAAACAGAATAAAGTGCAAGTAGATCTGTGCCGGTTCACTGTGCGATGTGACCATCCGGCTCAGCAGGACCGGTTCATGGCAGCTATGGCCCTGGGGATGAAGCTGTTCCTGAGTCTGGAGGTGTGGGCGTAGAAGGCCTTGTATCGTCTGCCCGATGGTAGAAGTTCAAACAGACTGTTGCAGGGGTGTGAAGAGTCTTTGTGGATGCTGGTGGCTTTTCTGAGGCATCGTGTGTTGTAGATGCCCTCCAAGGCTGGTAGCTGTGTTCCGATGGTCCTCTGAGCTCTATGGACTACCCGCTGAAGAGCTTTCCTCTCTGCCTCCGTGCAGCTGAGATACCACACAGGGATGTCATGCGTTAGGATGCTCTCTATGGTGCAGCGGTAGAATGTCGTCAGCAGCTGTTGGGGTAGACCAGACTTTTTCAATGTTCTCAGGTAGAACAGTCGTTGCTGTACCTTCTTGACCAGCGCAGCAGTGTTATTGGACCATGTTAGGTCCTCCGAAATGTGAGTGCCCAGAAACTTGAAGCTGGACACTCTCTCCACACTGTCCCCGTTGATAAAGATCGGGGCGTATTCCCCGTTGTGTGACCTACGGAAGTTGACGATCAGCTCCTTGGTCTTGGTGGTATTTAGGGACAGGTTGTTATCAGAGCACCAGTCTGCCAGGTTCTGCACCTCCGCTCTATAGTTTGTTTCATCCCCGTTGGTGATCAGCCCGATCACCGTTGTGTCGTCTGCAAACTTGACAATGGTGTTGGTGTTGAATGCAGGAACACAGTCGTGAGTGAAGAGGGAGTAGAGCATGGGGCTCAGAACACAGCCCTGTGGTGTGCTGGTACTCAGGGTGATAGTGGAGGACAGGTGCGGGCCCATTCCCACACTGACCTTTCAGTCCTGGGCCTCCTCCACTGTCAGAGTGAGGCCCAGCACAAATCGGAGGAACAGCACCTCATGTTTTGCGCTTGGCCAGCTTACACCCCAGCGGCATTAATATTGACTTCTCTAACTTCAAGTAACCTCTCTATTCCTTCTCTCAAGTCAAGTCAAGTCAATTTTATTTGTATAGCACATTTAAAATCAACCCACGTTGACCAAAGTGCTGTACATCAGTTCAGGTACTAAGAACGAACATGCAATGGCACGCAAACATAACAGCACATACATAAACAGTTCACAGCGCCCCCTCAGAGGGCCTCAAACGCTAGGGAGTAGAAATAGGTTTTGAGCCTGGACTTAAAGGAGTCGATGGAGGGGACAGTTCTGATGGGGAGAGGGATACTGTTCCACAGTCTAGGAGCTGCAACCGCAAAAGCGCGGTCACCCCTGAGCTTAAGCCTAGACCGCGGGATAGTGAGTAGCCCCAAGTCGGCCGACCTGAGGGACCTGGAGTTAGAGAGGTGGATTAGAAGATTTTTGATGTAGGGGGGGAATGTCCCTTTAGGGCTTTATATGTGAATAGGGAGGAGCTTGAAGTTGATTCTGTACCGTACAGGGAGCCTGTGGAGAGAGGCCAGAATCGGCGTGATGTGGTCCCTTTTTTTCTCCATCCCTCCCCCATCCCAGTTGTCCTTCTAGCGCGGCACGGTGGCGCAGCGGTAGAGTTGCCGCCTTACAGTGAATGCAGCGCCGGAGACCCGGGTTCCATCTCGACTGCGGGTGCCGTCTGTACGGAGTTTGTACGTTCTCCCCGTGACCTGCGTGGGTTTTCTCCGAGATCTTCGGTTTCCTCCCACACTCCAAAAGACGTACAGGTATGTAGGTTAATTGGCTGGGCAAATGTAAAAATTGTCCCCACTGGGTAAAGGATAGTGTTAATGTGTGGGGATCACTGGTCGGCGCGGACCCGGTGGGCCGAAGGGCCTGTATCCGTGCTGTATCTCCAAACTACTAGTTCAACTATTCGCATCCTTATGTTATCACCTCTTCCCCAGCCAACAATGGGCCATTGTGGGCTCCACCCTTCCTTGGTCATCTGTTGTCAGTTTTGATTTCTTCTGGCCTATTTTTACCTGCAGTCCCCCCCCCCCCCCCCCCCCCCCACCCGCCCTTCTCTACGTTCAGTCTTTCAGTCAGTCCGTCCTGAAACGTCACCTATTCCTTTTCTCCAGGGATGCTGCCTGACCCGCTGAGTTACCCCGGCACTTTTTGTGTCTATCTACAGTACTTTCAATAACCAGTGATCAAAGATTTTTGAATGTTTCCGTAATTTACTGTAATGCACAGATACAGAACGGAAACAGAAACAGGCCCTTCAGCCCACCGAGTTTGCACCGACCAATAGACAATAGGTGCAGGAGGAAGCCATTCGGCCCTTCGAGCCAGCACCGCCATTCAATGTGATCATGGCTGATCATTCTCAATCAGTACCCCGTTCCTGCCTTCTCCCCATACCCCCTGACTCCGCTATCCTTAAGAGCTCTATCCAGCTCTCTCTTG
The DNA here is from genome assembly GCF_053455715.1 of Rhinoraja longicauda. Taxonomy (NCBI): domain Eukaryota; kingdom Metazoa; phylum Chordata; class Chondrichthyes; order Rajiformes; family Arhynchobatidae; genus Rhinoraja; species Rhinoraja longicauda. The sequence goes on along the minus strand of NC_135967.1, from coordinate 45,763,987 downwards.
AATGCATCCAGAGAATTGGCCTCCACTGCCTTCTGAGGCAGAGAATTCCACAGATTCGCAACTCTCTGACTGAAAAAGTTTTTCCTCATCTCAGTTCTAAATGGCCTACCCCTTATTCTTAAACTGTGGCCCCTTGTTCTGGACTCCCCCAACATTGGGAACATGTTTCCTGCCTCTAACGTGTCCAACCCCCTAATAATCATCCTCCTCCGCCTGTTCCACCGTTGAGGTCTTGGAGTGTAGTTCCACACCCACCCTGACTGCCCCCAGCATCAGGTACGCTGTTCAATTAGACGTGATGAGAATCGACAAACGACTGAAGCATGGTCCTGCACACATGGTTTCTGAATCGTCACGTCCGTCAAAACCTGACATGGACGCTCACTGCAATCGACTATTCTTGAACAGTTTTTTGACCGAATTCTGATTCCTGGAAGTGCACTGGCTTTAATTAGCAATGAAACAACCTTTTGTGTGGAGGACTTGTGGGCGGGTATGTAAATACGTTATGCCGCCAGGCAATGTATTGTCACGTGTGTGCGTGTGTGATGTATGTTTACATGTTGGTATATCTTTGAAGCAGCGGTTTTGTGCCATTTTAGTGTCGCTTAGTAATGTAGTTTTTTGTGTAATTTTTAGTTTATAATGTATTTTTTTGTGTAATTTTTCAGTTTATAATGTCGTTTTTTGTGTAATTTCTAGTTTATAATGTAGTTTTTTGTGGAATTTTTAGTTTATAACGTCGTTTTTTGTGGAATTTTCAGTTTATAATGTCGTTTTTTGAGGAATTTTCAGTTTATAATGTAGTTTTTTGTGTAATTTTTCAGTTTATAATGTAGTTTTTTGTGTAATTTCTAGTTTATAATGTAGTTTTTTGTGGAATTTTTAGTTTATAACGTCGTTTTTTGTGTAATTTTCAGTTTATAATGTCGTTTTTTGAGGAATTTTCAGTTTATAATGTAGTTTTTTGTGTAATTTTTAGTTTATAATGTAGCTTTTTGTGTAATTTTTAACTTTTAGTTTATAATGGTTTTTAGTGTAGTTTATAGTTTAGTTTGGAAACACAGCATGGAAACGGGACTTCGGCCCACCGAGTCCATACTGACCATCAGTTCACACTAGTTCTATGTTATCCCACTTTCTCACTCATTCAATAGACAATAGGTGCAGGAGGAGGCCATTTGGCCCTTCGAGCCAGCACCGCCATTCAATGTGATCATGGCTGATCATTCCCGGCACAATAGGGCCAATTTACAGTGGCTGATTAACCTACAAACTCGCACATACTTGGGATGTGGGAGGAAACCCACGCGGGTCACGGGGAGAACGTGCAAACTCCGTACAGACAGCACCCGAAGTCAGGATCAAACCCGGGACTCTGGCAGTGTGAGGCGGCAACTCTACCGCTGCACCACTGTGTTGATATAAACATCCATAGAATAAACATCCATAGAATACAGAGTGAGATCTTTAAAATGATGGAAGGATTTGATAAATTAGACACAAGGTTGTTTCCACTTCCAGGCAAGATCTATTTTACAGCCCATAAATAAAACAAGGGAATTCAGAAGGAATGCATTTGTTGTGAATGTGGAATTTACTGCAAGAACGGGCTGTGACGGATGGTGAAGTTTCCCTCCTGGCTCTCCGGTTTCCTCCCGCACTCCAAAATCATGCAGGTTTGTAGGCTAATTGGTTTCGGCAAAGTTGTCGCTTGTGTGTGTAGAATGGTGTTGGTGTACGGGGTGATTGCTAGTCAGCCTGGACTTGGTAGGCTAAAGGGCCTGTTTCCACGCTGTATCTCGAAAGTTTAAACTCTAAGCTAGTATACGGGGTGATCACTGGATGGTGTGGACTTGTTGAGCCGAAGGGCCTGTTTCCGTGCTGTATCGGGAGAAGGCAGGGGAATGTGGGTTGAGAGGGAAAGATAGATCAGCCATGATTGAATGTCGGAGCAGACTTGATGGGCCCAATTCTATTCCTGTGACATGAACACGAATACTGTTTGGTCGACACAAAATGCTAGAGTAACTCAGCGGGCCGGGCAGCATCTCTGGAGAGAAGGAATGGGTGACGTTTCGGGTCGAGACCCTACTTCAGACTGATGTCAGGGGAGGGGGCGGGACGAAGATAGAATGTAGTCGGAAACATGAAGACTAGTGGGAGAAGGGGGAGGGGGGGGGGGGGGATAGAGAGGGAGAGCAAGGGACTATCTGAAGTTAGAGAAGTCAATGTTCATACCGCTGGGGTGTCAGCTGCCCAAGCGAAACATGAGGAGCTGTTCCTCCAATTTGCACTGGGCCTCACTCTGACAATGGAGGAGGCCCAGGACAGAGAAGGTCAGATTGGGAATGAGAATGTTAAATTGGGATTTTATTTTCCTACACATGAATACTGTTTGGGCAGGTTTTATCTTCGGGGTGATTATCGGACCTAGGCTTTGTCTCGGCTGTAAGGTGTGATTTATATTGGAGCTATGATGATGTTTCCTCGTTAGGCTGTTGACCTTCTGCTGGGCTGCAGTGAAATGGTTTTCTCGATGCTTTGCTTATAAATGGCTTCATTTTACATCCATGAATATTTATTGAGGGAAACTAGTGCTGGCTCTCTCAGTTGATAATCTGTAAAACGGGCGATTACCCCAGCAGTAACCACCACCCACACAGCTTCTGATCGCTTTTCTATCGCTCACCTTCACCATGAAGGCAGCAGACTTGCCGCTACAGTTTCCTCTAACAGATCCTTCCATACACGCACCACCCTCTGTGTGTGAAGAATGTGCCCTTCGGTATTAAGCTTAGTTTAGTTTGGTTTAAAGATACATAGCGGAAACAGGCCCTTCGGCCCACCGAGTCCGTGCCGACCAGCGATCCCCGCACACTAACACTGCCCTACACACACGCACACACACACGCACACACGCACACACACGCACACACGCACACACGCACACACACACACACGCACACACACACGCACTAGGGACAGTTTACACTTGTACCAAGCCAATTAACCTACAAACCTGTACGGCTTTGGAGTGTGAGAGGAAACCCAGAGCACCCGGTGAAAACCCACGCAGGTCCCGGGGAATTGCGGCACGGTGGCGCAGCGGTAGAGTTGCTGCTTTACAGCGAACGCAGCGCCGGAGACTCGGGTTCGATCCTGACTACGGGCGCCGTCTGTACGGAGTTTGTACGTTCTCCCCGTGACCTGCGTGGGTTTTCTCCGAGATCTTCAGTTTCCTCCCACACTCCAAAGATGTGCAGGTTTGTAGGTTAATTGGCTTGGCAAATGTAAAAATTGTCCCTAGTGTGTGTAGGACAGTGTTAGTGTGCGGGGATCGCTGGGCGGCGCGGACCCGGTGGGCCGAAGGGCCTGTTTCCACGCTGTATCTCTAAATCTAAATCTAAAACTCCGTGCAGACAGCGCCCGTAGTCGGGATTGAACCCGGGTCTGCGGCGCTGTAAGGCAGCAACTCTACCGCTGCGCCACCGTGCCGCCCTTAAGAGTCGGGAAGTCATTTTGAATCTTTAAAGACATCATGGGGAGAAGGCAGGCACGGGTTATTGATTGGGGACGATCAGCCATGATCACAATGACTGGCGGTGCTGGCTCGAAGGGCCAAAGGGCCGAATGGCCTCCTCCTGCACCTATTTTCGATGACTTTGGTTAGGTTGCACTTGGAGTATTGCGTGCAATTCTGGTCACCCGTTTTTAGGCCTATAGTTACCCGGTTGGACCTTGATGTACCGTGGGCGGCACGGTGGCGCAGCGGTAGAGTTGCTGCCTCACAGCGCCAGAGATCCGGGTTCCATCCTGACCGTGGTTGTTACCTGTACGGAGTTTGTACGTTCTCCCCGTGACCTGCGGGGGTTAACGCCAGGTACTCCGGTTTCCTCCCACACTCCAAAAACGTACAGGTTTTGTCAGTTAAACGGCTTCAGTAAAGATTGTAAATTGTCCCTAGTGTGTGCAGGATAGTGTTAGTTCCCTGTAGTCAAGGGAAGGCTGATTGCCTCTTCCTCATCTCTGTGCTGGCTTGTATCTAGATGAACTATGTAACCATAGACAGAGGCCTAGAGCACAAAAAGCAGGCCCTTCGGCCCAACCCCCCTCTGCCGACCAGGTTTTACAGCCGAACTAGTCCCCATTTGCAGAGTTTGGCCCATGTCTCATAAACCTTTCGTCTCTATGTACCAGTCTAAATGTTTTGCAAATGTTGCGATTTCGTTTACTTTAGAGATACAGCGCGGGAAACAGGCTCTTCGGCCCACCGAGTCCACGCCGACCCGTGATCCCCGCACATTAACGCTATCCTACACACTCTAGGTACAACCTACAACTTATACCAAGCCAATTAATCAATCTACAAACCTGGACGTCTTTGGAATGTGAGAGGAAACCAGAGCACCCGGAGAAAACCCACGCAGGTCACGGGGGAGAGCGTACAAACTCCGTACAGACAGCACCCGTAGTCAGAATCGAACGCTGACGCTGTGAGGCAGCAACTCTACCGCTGCGCCACCGTGCCATATGAGGAGAAGGCAGGAGAATGGGGTTGAGAGGGAAAGATAGATCAGCCATGATTGAATGACGGAGTAGACTTGATGGGCCGAATGGCCCAATTCTGCTGCAAATGAACTTATGAACTAATTGGACCCGCCAACTATGTATTCGTAGAATTTGCCATTTCAGTGCTCCGTTTCCCTAAGGATCTGCCAGGTAGGTATGAGATCTCTGGGTTGGCTGCAGAAGTTGCAGGACATGTTTAATTCTGACCTGACCTTCCACCATTAATGCTCTGACCTTACTGTTAACAACAAAGCAGCCAGAAATAGCAGAGCCGTACATTAGGATTATTATAGCCCACTCATGATGCTGTCTGAGATGCCATTGTATATTTCTGTACAGACTTTAGACTTTAGAGATCCAGCTCGGAAACGGGCCCTTCGGCCCATCGAGTCCGTGCCGACCAGCGATCATCCAGTGCACTAGCACTATCCCACACACACTGACACACACACACACTGACACACACACACACACACACACACACACACACACACACACACACACACACACACACGCGCGCGCACAACACACACACACACACCCCCACCCCCCCCCCCCTCCCCCTCCCCCTCTGAATGTCTTTGGGATGTGGGAGGAAACCGGAGCACCCGGATAAAACCCACGCAGGTCACGGGGAGAATGGACAAATCCCGTAGTCAGGATCGAACCCGGGACTCTGGCGCTGTAAGGCAGCAACTCTACAGTGCCGCCCATATTAAACGTGCTGCTAAACTATTTGTGGAACCTAAACATCGCGATCAATCTCTTTATTTGCTAATTGATTTATTCACAAAATACTGGAGTACCTCAGCAGGTCAGGCAGCATCTCGGGAGAGAAGGAATGGGTGACGTTTCGGGTCGAGACCCTTCTTCAGACTGTTTATTTGCTAACATCCTTGTTAGCCAAATGGGGCCATTTTCCCCCATCTTGTTTCCCCAGCATGTAAACACTTGGGTTAAACAGATTATAAACTACTCGTCTTCCTTATAACTTACACATTTTCTGACAATAATCCATGAATGCTGGTTTCACCAGTGACATCCTCAACCCACAAGGAAGATTCTTTTAAAATAAAGTGAATGTCAGAGTGTTGTGTAATTAATGTGGATACATGGAAGTACAGATGCTGGTAATGGTGTCAGAGGTTATGGGGAGAAGGCAGGATAATGGGGTTGAGAGGGAGAGATAGATTAGCAATGGTTGAATGGCGGAGAAGGCTTGATGGGCCGAATGGCCTAATTCTGCTCCTATTACTTAGTAATTTACGAAAAAAGACTGCAGTGCAGGAGTGGCTCAGTGGGCCAGGCAGCATCAATGGAGAGCACGGATTAGGTGGTCATAAGGAATAGTAGAATTAGGCCATTTGGCCCATCAAGTCTATTCCGCCATTCAATCATGGCTGATCCATCTCTCCCTCCTAACCCCATCCACCTGCCTTCTCCCCATAACCTCTGACACTCGTACTAATCAAGAATCCGTCAATCTCTGCCTTAAAGATATCCATTGACTTGGCCTCCACAGCCTTCTGTGGCAAAGAATCCCACAGATTCACCACCCTCTGACTAAAGAAATTTCTCTTCATCTCTTTCCTAAAATATTTTTTTTTCGAAAGGTGATGTTTTGGTTCGGGACCCTTCGTCTGTCTGGTTGTACTTGTACAATTTAAAATGGAATTACAAGCTTAAAGATGCATTTCCATTTTCTGTCACAAAACTGGACGATTTGTTACTAGAATAGTTTTGACTTTAGGTGGAACTTTACTGCTTTGAATTTTATCGCAAGTAATTTGGCAGCAGAGACTTTCTTTTGCAGGCCATTGGTTGTCAGTAAACACGAGAGTCGGTGTACTCTAGTGGAGTCTTGGATCGTCTTTAATGCACATCAAATGTCAGGGGTTATGGGGAGAAGGGAGGAAAATGGGATTAGGAGGCAGAGATCGGCCATGATTGAATGGTGGAGTAGACTCGATGGGCCGAATGGCCTAACTCTTACTCCTATAAACTTGTGAAATGTGGATTCAGTGTTCAGTTTGACTGAAGGGGTGGTCTACCTTTAACTTGCCAAAGGTCATTTGCATTCAATTGTTTTAAGGAATGTTCCTGCCCACCACATCTTTTTCATCAAGAACTTTGCATGCACAATGTTGATGTGTGTGTTTGTGTTTGTGCGTGTTTGTGCGTGTTTGTGCGTGTTTGTGCGTGTTTGTGTGTGTGCGTATTTGTGTGTGTTTGTGTGTGTTTGTGTGTGCGTATGTGAATCAGAGTATTAACCAAAGATAAAGAGACTCCGAACTAAAGGAGGATCTATTGGGAGGAATAAGGAAGACTAAGGTCCATATGTGGCATCTGAGATGGATGTTTAACAGTGAATGATGGTTTATTGTCGCTGTGAAAAAAATATTTGTTTTGCATACCCAAGGTATGCAAATAGCCACCTCATGAAGGGAGCGGACATAGTTCCAAAATATCCCACAACTGGGCCTCCTTTGTTCTCTCTTCACCCCCCCCCCCCCCCCCCCCCCACCCCCTCAAAGATTGAGAAGTGTAAGGATGTTTATTAAATATTTATTCGTCGTGTACCGGTCCACCACTGATTTTCTGACAACTGGTGGTCCAGCCTCCTCTTTGATCCGGACGAAACCCCCTCCCTCTGGAAGTGTCGTCCCCCCCGATAACGTGTCGCCTAGGCCGGGTGAGGCGGCCGATCCCGACCTCTCCGGGACTTCCGCGGCCGATCGGCAGGGTGGGACTTCATTGTTTCATTCTTGGTACATGTAATAATTATAAGGCGGCACGGTGGCGCAGCGGTAAAGTCGCTGCCTTACAGCGCCAGAGACCCGGGTTCCATCCTGTCTACGGGCACTGTCTGTGCAGAGATTGTACGTTGTCCCTGCGACTGTTTTCTCCGGGCGCTCCGCTTTCCTCCGACATCCCATAGACGTGCGGGTTTGTAGGTTAATTGGCCCTCTGTAAAATGTCCCCCGTGCATAGACAATAGGTGCAGGAGGAGGCCATTCGGCCGTTCGAGCCAGCACCGCCATTCAATGTGATCATGGCTGATCATTCTCAATCAGTACCCCGTTCCTGCCTTCTCCCCATACCCCCTGACTCCGCTATCCTTAAGAGCTCTATCCAGCTCTCTCTTGAATGCATTCAGAGAATTGGCCTCCACTGCCTTCTGAGGCAGAGAATTCCACAGATTCACAACTCTCTGACTGAAAAAGCTTTTCCTCATCTCCGTTCTAAATGGCCTACCCCTTATTCTTAAACTGTGGCCCCTGGTTCTGGACTCCCCCAACATTGGGAACATGTTTCCTGCCTCTAACGTGTCCAACCCCTTAATAATCTTATATGTTCCATCCTCTCATCCTTCTAAATTCCAGTGTATACAAGCCTAGTCGCTCCAGTCTTTCAACATATGATAGTCCCGACATTCCGGGAATTAACCTAGTAACCTTGTAGGATAGAACTAGTTAGCGTACGGGCGATCGTTGGTCAGCGCCAACTCCGTTGGCCTATGGGCCTGTTTCCGCACAGTTTCTCTAAAGTCTAAACATTTTTGACTTGACCCTTGGATTAAGCAGAGAAACTTTGCTTGGTCTCTCCCTGTTTAGCTTAGTTTAGTTTTTAATTAGTTTAGAGATGCAGTGTGGAACCAGGCCCTTTCGGCCCGTTGAGTCTGCACAGACTAGCGATCCCCACACACTTACACTAATCCTACACGCACTCGGGGCAATTAAGAATAATGGGGTAGGTCATTTAGAACTGAGATGAGGGAAAATCTTTTTCACCCAGGGAGTTGTGAATTTGTGGAATTTTCTGCCACAGAGGGCAGTGGAGGCCAAATCACTGGATGGATTTAAGAGAGGGTTAGATAGAACTCTAAGGGGTAGCGGAATCGAGGGATATGGGGAGAAAGCAGGAACGGGGTACTGATTGTGGATGATCAGCCATGATCACATTGAATGGTGGTGCTGGTTCGAAGGGCCGAAAGGCCTCCTCCTGCACCTATTGTCAATGTTTCTATGTAATTTACATTTATACCAAGCCATTAAACTACAAACCTTAGTTGATGAAGGTTGATTTAAATTTTTTACTATTTGAATTTAGAAGGAGCTTAATATGGATTTTTAGACGGGCACTCCATTTTGACAGGTGCAGGGATAGGTTACATTGTGATCCCAACCTAATCCGGTCTGAAGATGCCACAATCTGTCCCAGCCTCTTATAGTGACAGAAACTGAATTGTGGAAAAAATCAGAGGCAGCTTTTGATCTGACATGGCTCAAATGTGGCGTCATCAAGTGATAGTGTGGAAACAGGCCCTTCAGCCCACACCGGTCAACATGTCTCAGCTATACTAGTCCCACCTGCCTGCGCTTGGTCCATATCCCTCCAAACCTGTCCAGTCCATGCACCTGTCCAACTGGTTCTTAAACGTTGGGATAGTCCCGGCATCAAAATTTGGGCCCCATATCTGAGGAGGGATGTGCTGGCTCTGGAGAGGGTCCAGAGGAGGTTTACGAGAATGATCACAGGAATGAGTGGGTTAACATGTGATGAGCGTTTGACAGCACTGGGCCTGTACTCGCTGGAGTTTAGAAAGATGAGGGGGGAACCTCATTGAAACTTACAGAATAATGAAAGGCACAGATAGAGTGGATGTGGAGAGGATGTTTCCACTGGTGGGAGAGTCTGGGACCAGAGGTCACAGCCTCAGAATTAAAGGACGCTCTTTTAGAAAGGAGGTGAGGAGGAACTTCTTTACTCAGAGGGTAGTTAAACTGTGGAACTCATTGCCACAGAGGGCTGTGGAGGCCAAGTCAGTGGTATAGTTTTAAGGCAGAGATAGACAAATTCCTGATTAGAACGGGTTATGGGGAGAAGGCAGGAAAATGGGATTAGGAGGCAGGGATCAGCCATGATTGAATGGTGGAGTGGACTCGATGGGCCGAATGGCCTAATTCTACTCGTGAACTTGGTGAAAACCCAGTGGAGCTTGACGTATTCTCGCATTACGGTTTAACAGAATAATAACTAAATTAGATGGGTCCTTGGCAAGGAAATGCAACAGTCCTTACGTTGTGGATGTGTCTTGGCAGGTTACAGATGCACATGTTAAACGGAGCACTGCTGGCGTTGCTGTTTCCTGTCGTTAATACCAGACTGGTGAGTATTCTATTTCATGTTTACTGCATTCACAACGAGGTGAACCTTTTTAGTCTCACTAGAAACAACTGCAGATGCCGGCTGACAAAACAAGACCCAGAGGTAGAGTTGCTGCCTCACAGCACCGGAGACCCGGGTTCCATCCTGACTACGGGTGCTGTCATGAATTGGTGGGCCGAAGGGCCTGTTTCCGTACTGTATCTAAAACTAAAAAGCTCTACCCCATGACGGACGTTGGGCTTTGTCGTAAGTGATGGGAGCAGAATTAGGCCATTCGGCCCATCGAGTCCACTCCGCCATTCAGTCATGGCTAATCTATCTCTCCCTCTCAACCCCATCCTCCTGCATTCTCCCCATAACCCCTGACACCCGCACTAATCAAGAATCTATCTATCTCTGCCGCAAGAACATCTATTGGCCTGGCCTCCACAGCCTTCTGTGTCGGTATGGAGTTTGTACGTTCTCCCCGTGAACTGCGTCAATCCTGAGAATTAATTTAAACTACTGTTGTTGTCCTTATTGAACTTGTGGCTAGTAACAAAAAATGGTTCAGTTATTTCGAAATTTATCTGCTTTTCTTTCAAAAGTCTCATGTGGTGAGCGTATGACTAATTTTGCATCATTATCTTACTGGGAAAATGCAGAGAGTAAGTTATTCATGTACCTTAGTGGTGAGGCAAACTAACCTACAAACCTGCACGTCTTTGGAGTGTGGGAGGAAACTGGAGATCTCGGAGAAAACCCACGCAGGTCACGGGGTGAACGTACAAAATCCGTACAGACAGCGCCCGTAGTCGGGATCGAACACGGGTCTCCGGCGCTGTGAGGCAGCAACTCTACCACTGCGCCACCTCTATTAATCCTAAACTCGGCAGAGTAATTAGTCCAAACGTCCTTGCATTAAATTACATGCATTTCAAATGATGGGTAGCTGAAAATAATCTTTCAGTGGGCGGCACGGTGGCGCAGCGGTAGAGTTGCTGCCTTGCAGCGCCAGAGACCCGGGTTCGATCATGACCACGGGTGCTGTCTGTACGGAGTTTGTACGTTCTCCCCAGTGACTTGCGTGGGTTTTCTCTGAGATCTTTGGTTTCCTCCCACACTCCAAAAACATGCAGGTCTGTAGGTTAGTTGGCTTGGTAAGAATGTACAAAATGTCCCCAGTGTGTGTAGGACAGTGTTAGTGTGCGGGGATCGCTGGGAGGCACGGACTCGGTGGGCCGAAGGGCCTGTTTCCGCGCTGCATCTCTAAAACTAATAAAAACTAAAAATATTTAAATCGGTGACGAAGAGTGAAGATTTCCAATTGTCTTTTGGATTGTTGTTGTTGTTGTTGTTGTTGTTGTTGTTGTTGTTGTTTCTGTGCTTGTCTTTATGTTGTCATCGTGTTCACAATGAAAGCTTGTGACACTCGAATACTGGACTGACCACAAGGCAAGCTGGGGATGGCAGTGTTTGAATGTTTACTAGAAGGCTTTCACTGCCACTCTAATGCTGCTGATCTTATAATCGGGGCCAAGTCACAATCCTCTACCCCTTTCTCCTCAAACCCAGTATTAATTGCTAACCTGCAGCGGTCACACTTGCTGAGATTTCAATAATTCCAGATACAGCATGGAAACGATCCCCTCGGCCCACCGAGTCCGCACCGACCATCGATCGCCCTGTACGCCTGTTCTATCCTAGACTAGGTGTCAGAGTTGGGTGACAGGGGTTATGGGGAGAAGGCAGGAGAATGGCGATAAGAGGGAGAGATAGATCAGCCACGATTGATTGGCGGAGTAGACTCGATGGGCCGAGCGGCCTGATTCTGCTCCTAGAACTACACACACTTGGGACAACCAGGGCCTCAGGCACTGTAAGGAAGCAACTCTATCGCTGTGCCACTGTACCGCACTGAAGCACGGTAGCGCAGCGGTAGAGTTGCTGCTTTACAGCGAATGCAGCGCCGGAGACTCAGGTTCGATCCTGACTACGGGTGCTGCACTGTAAGGAGTTTGTACGTTCTCCCCGTGACCTGCGTGGGTTTTCTCCGAGATCTTCGGTTTCCTCCCACACTCCAAAGACGTACAGGTTTGTAGGTTAATTGGCTGGGTAAATGTAAAAATTGTCCCTAGTGGGTGTAGGATAGCGTTAATGTACGGGGATCGCTGGGCGGCACGGACTTGGAGGGCCGAAAAGGCCTGTTTCCGGCTGTATATATATGATATATGATATGAAGCCAGGTACTATCGCAATGTTTAAGAAACATAGAAAATAGGTGCAGGAGGAGGCCATTCGGCCCTTCGAGCCGGCACCGCCATTCATTGTGATCATGGCTGATCATCCACAATCAGTAACCCGTGCCTGCCTTCTCCCCGTATCCCTTGATTCCGCTAGCTCCTAGAGTTCTATCTAACTCTCTTTTAAATTCATCCAGTGAATTGGCCTCCACTGCCCTCTGTGGCAGAGAATTCCACAAATTCACAACTCTCTGGGTGAAAGAGTTTCTTCTCACCTCCGTTTTAAACGGCCTCCCCTTTATTCTTAGACTGCGTGGCCCCTGGTTCTGGACTCCCCCAACTTTGGGAACATTCAGGCGATTGCACAGGACAGGTTTAGAGGGTTACGGGCCAAGCGCAGGCTGGTGGGACCAGTGTAGATGGTGCATGTTGGCCGGTGTGGGCAAGTTGGGCCGAAGGGCCTGTTTCCGCGTTTTTTCACTCCATGACTCCAATACCTTTGCCAGGATGAGATAGTCTCTCATCCGCTGGGAACTGGCTTCATTCTTTATTGGCGGATAATGGATGCAAATAGCCGTACAGTTGATGTTCAACGTGCCCAGGTCACTAGTGCAGCTGGTGTAACAAGGCTAGACTCTGCTCGGCCACTCAGACTCCAGGTGCATCAGAGCGATCTCCTAAAATGTCCCACCTCAAAGGATCGTGGGAATTGACTGAAGAAAGCAACCCAATTTCCCAGTCTGAAGAATGAATTCCGACCCAATACGTCACCCATCCTTTTCCTCCACAGATGCTGCCTGACCCACTTAGTTACTCCAGCACTTTGTTTATCTGTCAAAGAAGGCAATGGAGGCCAATAAACTGGATGTATTCAAGAGAGAGTTAGATATAGCTCTTAGGGCTAAGGGAATCGAGGGATATGGGGAGAAAGCAGGAACGGGGGTACTGATTTTGGATGATCATCCATGATCATATCGAATGGTGGTGCTGGCTCCAAGGGCCGAATGGCCTCCTCCTGCACCTATTTTCTATGTTTCTATGATTGTTTAGTTTTTTAGTTTAGAGATACAAGTGCGGAAACAGGCCCTTCGGCCTAATGAATCCGCTACGACCAGCGATGGTTAACTAGACCAGTCTTGTTAACTACGGGTGCTGTCTTTACAGAGTTTGTACGTTCTCCCCGTGACCTGCGTGGGTTTCCTCCAAGATCTTTGGTTTCCACCCACACTCCAAAGACGTACAGGTTTGTAGGTTAATTGGCTTGGTATGAATGTAAATTGTCCCTTGTGTGTGTCGGATGGTGTTAATGTGTGGGGATCGCTGGTCGGCGCAGACTCGGTGGGCCGAAAGGCCTGTTTCCACGCTGTATCTCTAAACGAAACTAAACTAATCTACACCAAGAGAGGAAGTGAGAGACGGATCAGAATTTCGACGTGCAATCAAGAATATACAGACAGCAATGGCAGGGGAAGGAGGAACAGGAGGAGAGAGACAAAGGTCTAAAGAAGGATCTCGACCCGAAACATCACCCATTCCTTCTCTCTAGAGATGCTGACTGTCCTGCTGAGTTACTCCAGCATTTTGCGTCTGAGAGTCACAGAGTGAGCCAGAGAGAGCGAGAGACGGAGTGAGAGGCGGAGAGAGGCGGAGAGAGGCGGAGAGAGAGGCGGAGATAGGCAGAGAGAGAGAGAGAGAGAGAGAGAGAGAGAGAGAGAGAGAGAGAGAGAGAGAGAGAGAGAGAGAGAGAGAGAGAGAGAGAGAGAGAGAGAGAGAGAGAGAGAGAGAGAGAGAGAGAGAGAGAGAGAGAGAGAGAGAGAGAGAGAGAGAGACAGACAGACAGACAGACAGACAGACAGACAGACAGACAGACAGACAGACAGACAGACAGACTCGAAGAGCTCTGTATGCAATAAAGAGGATTCTACAACATCCAAATTCCAATTAGAATCTGGCTTAAAATATTTGCCAGTATAATTCAGCCCATTGTGCTTTATGGTAGTGAAGTATGGGGTCCGCTCAGTCACCATAACTGTACTAAATGGGAAAAACACACAACAGAGGCCCGACATGCGGAGTTTTGTCGGAACATCCTCCGCATCCAAAGGAAAACACCAACAAACGCGTGTAGGGCGGAATAAGGCAGATACCCACTGATAATAAATATCCAGAAATCAGCACTACATTTTTGGAATCACCTTAAATCTAGTCCCCCAGACACCCTCCAGTTCAAAGCCCTCCAAACCCAAGAGGGGTCCTCAGAAAAGAGCTCCCTGTGTCAGTTGGTACTGAGACTAACTACCCCATATTCAGCTAAACCTTGACCAGTCTCAGTTCAACACTGCTTTCCAATCACCAGTTAGAGTGAACCAAATTATTAAACAATGCAAAGAAACCTATCTGGAACATTGGGATAAAGTAACCAAAAGCCAAAGCAGATTAGAATGTTACCGTGCCCTACAAAGAGTTTATAAATTGGCAGACTATCTCTGTTATGAATGTTGGCCTTCATAACACGAGGAGTTGAGTTTAGGAGCAAAGAGGTCCTTCTGCAGTTGTACAGGGCCCTAGTGAGACCGCACCTGGAGTACTGTGTGGAATATTGGTCTCCAAATTTGAGGAAGGATATTCTTGCTATTGAGGGCGTGCAGCGTAGGTTTACTAGGTTAATTCCCGGAATGGCGAGACTGTCATATGTTGAAAGACTGGAGCGACTAGGTTTGTATACACTGGAATTTAGAAGGATGAGAGGGGATCTTATTGAAACATATAAGATTATTAAGGGGTTGGACACGTTAGAGGCAGGAAACATGTTCCCAATGTTGGGGGAGTCCAGAACCAGGGGCCACAGTTTAAGAATAAGGGGTAGGCCATTTAGAACGGAGATGAGGGAAAACTTTTTCAGTCAGAGAGTCGTGAATCTGTGGAATTCTCTGCCTCAGAAGGCAGTGGAGGCCAATTTTCTGAATGCATTCAAGAGAGAGCTGGATAGAGCTCTTAAGGATAGCGGAGTCAGGGGGTATGGGGAGAAGGCAGGAACGGGGTACTGATTGAGAATGATCAGCCATGATCACATTGAATGGCGGTGCTGGCTCGAAGGGCCGAATGGCCTACTCCTGCACCTATTGTCTATTGTCTATAACTGTTAGAGACATAAAGCAGAGACAGACCCTCACCAAGTACAGGTTAAGTGACCACCATTTGGCAGTTGAAAAAGGAAGACAGAAGAGATCTTGGCAACCAAGAGAAAATAGAATATGCAGTCACTGTTTGACAGATGAGGTCGAAACAGAGGTGCACTTCCTCTTAAAATGTAAAACATTTATGGAAAATATACTTTGAAAAACTCAGTCTGGCAACCCCAGATTTTAAAGAACTAGATGATATATCAAAACTAAGAATAATCCTTGGCGAAGGAAATACAATAGACAATAGGTGCAGGAGTAGGCCATTCGGCCCTTCGAGCCTGCACCGTCATTCAATATGATCATGGCTGATCATCCAACTCTGTATCCTGTACCTGCCTTCTCTCCATACCCCCTGATCCCTTTAGCCACAAGGGCCACATCTAACTCCCTCTTAAATATAGCAAATGAACTGGCCTCAACTACCCTCTGTGGCAGAGAATTCCACAGATTCACCACTCTCTGTGTGAAAAAAAACGTTCTCATCTCGGTCCTAAAAGACTTTCCCCTTATCCTTAAACTGTGACCCCTTGTTCTGGACTTCCCCAACATCAGGAACAATCTTCCTGCATCTAGCCTGTCCAACCCCTTAAGAATTTTGTAAGTTTCTATAAGATCCCCCCTCATCCTTCTAAATTCCAGCGAGTACAAGCCGAGTCTATCCAGTCTTTCTTCATATGAAAGTCCTGCCATCCCAGGAATCAATCTGGTGAACCTTCTCTGTACTCCCTCTATGGCAAGAATGTCTTTCCTCAGATTAGGAGACCAAAACTGTACACAATACTCCAGGTGTGGTCTCACCAATGCCCTGTACAACGGCACATCTTGGCGCACAATACATAACAGCATGCCACAACCTGAGAGACAGTGAATGACCAACATGTACACATACACGCACACATAAATTGACACTAATTGACACTAAGAAAATTAATATTGACCTGCTAAACCTGCTACCTTGCAGTACTGCTTACAACTGCAAGAACGAGTAGCAATCGATAAAAGGCTATAAATGTATTGCGTGTGTATATATACATATATATATATATATGTACAGGGGCATATCTACCCATGCATTGTATACTTGTATTTATATTCTTGCATTTTAAATATGTATGTTATGTTCTATACTTTGGCAACATAACGATGTATCTTATGCCAATAAAGTTTTAAAATTGAAATTGAATTGAATTCAAAAATTGACAGAGAGAGACAGAGAGAAAGACAGAGAGATAGACAGAGAGAGACGGAGAGAGAGAGATAGATAGAGAGAGACGGAGAGAGAGACGGAGAGAGAGACGGAGAGAGAGAGACGGAGAGAGAGAGAGAGGCGGAAAGACAGACAGAGAGAGAAACACAGACAGACAGAAACACAGAGAGACAGACAGACAGAGAGAGAGAGAGAGACGGAGAGAGAGACGGAGAGAGAGAGAGACGGGGAGAGAGAGAGAGACGGGGAGAGAGAGAGAGACGGGGAGAGAGAGACGGGGAGAGAGAGAGACGGGGAGAGAGACGGAGAGAGAGAGAGAGACGGGGAGAGAGAGAGAGACGGGGAGAGAGAGACGGAGAGAGAGAGACGGAGAGAGAGAGACGGAGAGAGAGAGACGGAGAGAGAGAGACGGAGAGAAAGAGACGGAGAGAGAGAGAGACGGGGAGAGAGAGAGACGGAGAGAGAGACGGAGAGAGAGAGACGGAGAGAGAGAGACGGAGAGAGCGAGAGACGGAGAGAGAGACAGAGAAACACAGAGAGACACAGAGAGACAGACAGACAGAGAGATACAGACAGCCAGACAGACGACTTTGGATTTGCAATTAAGAACAGAATGCAGATCAGAGGCCAGTTATTTGTGGACAATGTTTTGCCTCCTCCCTTGGTTAGAGGTGACGTTGACCTCCTCTCTCTGGCTTTGATGCTGACCCTTTAACAGGGAACGATGTTTGATGTCACCGTGACCTGTGTGTTGTACTGAACTGTGGCCAAGGCAGATGAATAAATCATTCACCGCTAGTTTGTGGAGGATCTGGTATTGGTGATATCTCTCCAACGCCATATGGGTGGGTTATATGTGGGTCACGGTGGTGCAGCGGTAGAGTTGCCGCCTTACAGCGAATGCAGCGCCAGAGACTCAGGTTCGATCCCGACTACGGGCGCCGTCTGTACGGAGTTTGTACGTTCTCCCCGTGACCTGCGTGGGTTTTCTCCGAGATCTTCGGTTTCCTCCCACGCTCCAAAGACGTACAGGTATGTAGGTTAATTGGCTGGGCAAATGTAAAAATTGTCCCTAGTGGGTGTAGGATAGTGTTAATGTGCGGGGATCGCTGGGCGGCGCGGACTCGGTGGGCCGAAGGGCCTTTTTCCGCGCTGTATCTCTAAATCTAAAAAAAAAAATCAAGTGTACAAAGACTATCTACCTCATTGGTGACCCTCGGACTATCTTTGATCGGACTTTGCTGGCTTTACCTTGCACTAAACGTTATTCCCTTATCATGTATCTGCACACTGCAAATGGTTCGATTTAATCCTGTATTGACTTTCCGCTGACTGGTCAGCATGCAACAAAAGCTTTTCACTGTACCTCGGTACACGTGACAATAAACTAAACTGAACTGAATGCTTGTTAACCCCAATTATATATTTGTATTTACAGGATTAGCTTTTTTTAAAAGAGCTAGTTAATATCTACTGTAGGTAACTTTTTTTGCATACAGTTATTTATTTTAAGTTGGTATATTAGTTAAATAGTTAGATAATACTTTGGCTTTGGGCTTTAGTTTAGTTTAGAGATACAGCGTGGAAACAGGCCCTTCGGCCCACCGGGTCCGCGCCGACCAGCGATCCCCGCATGCTAACACTATCCTACACACACTAGGGACACTTTACATTTACATCAAGCCAATGAACTTCCAAACCTGCACGTCTTTGGAGTGTGGGAGGAAATCAAAAATCTCGGAGAAAAAGGGGTCGCAGGCTCCAATGGTAAATGCAAGGCCCGGCGGTGGGGCTCAGAGTCAGTCCCGAGCAAGGCCGCCAGCTCCACGATGTTAGGCCGCAGAGCGACCGGAGATACGATCCGGAAAACAATCGCATCTCCGGCAAGGTAAGAGATTGGGAAAAAAAGGTTTTCCCTGACCCCCATCCCCCCCACATAAAACAAACCAGAGAACATACTTTTAAAACACATTAAAAATAGCAAAAAAGACAAAAAGACAGACAGACTGTCTGTACGGAGTTTGTACGTTCTCCCCGTGACCTGCGTGGGTTTTCTCCGAGATCTTCGGTTTCCTCCCACACTCCAAAGACGTGCAGGTTTGTAGGTTAATTGGCTTGGTATAAGTGTAAAATTATCCCTGGTGGGTGCAGGATAGTGTTAGTGCGCGGGGATCGCTGGTCAGTGCGGACTCGGTGGGCCGAAGGGCCTGTTTCCGCGCTATAAACAATGCAAGATATTATTCATTAATGCTGGCCCTACTGTAAACCTTATTTTAACTCGGTGGTTTCACGAGTTGGTTAAAAACAAGACGTGTGATGGTGTCTTGGATAATCTGATCAGTTGCAAGCGGAGGGGGGGGTGGGGCCTTGGCGATTGGGGGAGATAAAGAGCACCTTTATCTGACACTTTTGTCTATTTTTTCCTGTCCAGCTTCCGTTTGAGTTGGAGATCTACTACATCCAGCACGTGACACTTTATATCGTTCCTATTTATCTGCTCCAGAGAGGGGGTGAGTAGATGCAACCTTTTGTTAATCTGTCCATTTTACCGTTGGGAAGATTTAAAGTTCCATCTTATGTACTTGATACAACACACACTTGATTGGAATGACTCTGTAATGTCAAAGAGAGTCATGCCACATGGAAAGAGGCCCCTTGGCCCACGCTAACGATCGATCGCCCATTCACACTAGTTCTATGTTAAAGAGTCACACAGTGTGGAAACGGGTCCCTTAAGCCAACTTGCCCACGCCGACCAACATGCCCCATCTACACTCATCCCACCTGCCTGCATTTGGCCCATATTCCTCCAAACCTGTCCTATCCAAATGTTTTTTAAACGTTGTGATAGTACCTCATTTGAGGAAGGACGTCTCTGCTGTTGAGGCAGTGCAGCGTAGGTTCACCAGGTTAATCCCCGGGATGGCGGGACTGTCATATGAGACAAGATTGGAAAGACTGGGCTTGTATTCACTGGAATTTAGAAGGATGAGAAGGGATCTTATGGAAACGTATAAAATTATAAAAGGACTGGACAAGCTAGATGCAGGGAAAATGTTCCCAGTGTTGGGGGAGTCCAGAACCAGGGGCCACAGTCTAAGAATAAAAGGGAGGCCATTTAAAACTGAGGTGAGAAAAAACTTTTTCACCCAGAGAGTTGTGAATTTGTGGAATTCTCTGCCACTGAAGGCAGTGGAGGCCAATTCACTGGATGAATTTAAAAGAG
Organism: Rhinoraja longicauda; assembly: GCF_053455715.1. Taxonomy (NCBI): domain Eukaryota; kingdom Metazoa; phylum Chordata; class Chondrichthyes; order Rajiformes; family Arhynchobatidae; genus Rhinoraja; species Rhinoraja longicauda. The sequence continues at coordinate 45,744,406 of NC_135967.1, read as the reverse complement.
AGTTAGATGGAGCTCTAGGGGCTAGCGGAATCAAGGGATATGGGGAGAAGGCAGGCACGGGTTACTGATTGCAGATGATCAGCCATGATCACAATGAATGGCAGTGCTGGCCCAATGCTGGCTCCTGCACCTATTTTCTATATTAAGCTGTTTCAACTACCTCCTCTGACAGCTTATTCCAAACACCCATTGTGTTTATATTAAAAAGTTGCCCCTCAAGTTTGTCTTACATTTTTTTCCACTCACCTGAAGCCTACGTCCTCTATTCCTTGAACCTATGTCCTCTATTCCTTGAACCTATGTCCTCTATTCCTTGAACCTATGTCCTCTATTCCTTGAACCTATGTCCTCTATTCCTTGAACCTATGTCCTCTATTCTTGAACCTATGTCCTCTATTCTTTGAACCTATGTCCTCTGGTTCTTGATTACTCAATAAATGCATAGCCTGCAAAAGAATGCAAAGTTTATCTCGGTTTTAAAAACAACATATCTAATCTTTGGACAATCGTGAGATTTCACGCCACGGAATAAATATAACCATTTTCGGTTTCTTTGAAAAACAACAACTGCAGAGGTGTCAATTTGCAAGAAAAAGCAAGATGCTGGAAATACTGAGCAGGTCGGGCAGCATCTGCGTGGACAGAACAATTGAGATAATTTTCCTTCACACTAATCCCCCCCTCATCCTAAACTCAATGTATGTGTAGATATACCTCTGAATTAAAGGACGTTCTTTTAGGAAGGAGATGAGGAGAAATTTCTTTAGTCAGAGGGTGGTGGATCTGTGGAACTCATTGCCACAGACGGCTGTGGAGGCCAAGTCAGTGGATGTTTTTAAGGCAGAGATAGATTTTTGATAGGTATGGGTGTCAGAGGTTATGGGGAGAAGGCAGGAGAATGGGGTTAGGAGGGAGAGATAGATCAGCCATGATTGAATGGGGGAGTAGACTTCTACTCCTGTCACTTATGACCTTATAACTATGCCCTGCCAAACAGGTGGTTTGGGTATGTTTAAAAGATTTTTTTTAACATGAACGCCATTTTCTTTTCCCTCAGCCATTCCATTCCACATTTTCCTTGATCAGCATCCCCTTTGAACTCTCATTTTCACACCTTACCCTTCCATATCTCTATGTCTCTCAGTCTGAAGAAGTGTCTCGACCCGAAACGTCACCCATTCCTTCTCTCCAGAGATGCCGTCTGTCCCGCTGTGTTACTCCAGCTTTTCGTGTCCATCTTCAGTGTAAACCAGCATCTGCTGTTCCTTCCTACACGTGTTCCTTAAAATACATCGCAAGATTGTTTTAATTATGGTTCTTTGAACATTTTCCTTTCCTGGCTTATATTTTAGATAAAGAAGGAATATTTTTGGAAAGTTCTCATGGCCTAATCATAGGAAGTGCTGAGGCAAATAGCATGAGGAGATGAATGAGACAAGCTAATTAAAAGTTCGGGTAGCAATATGATCATTATTGAATTTGTCGTTAAAGTCGATGCTTTCTTGGTCCTGTCTTCCGAAAAATGGTTTTCGTTGTGGTCATATCGTAGAATCATAGAGTCGTACAGCGTGGAAACTGGGTGGTAGTGTGAACTGTGAGGAAGATGCTATGAGGTTGCAGGGTGACTTGGACAGGTTGTGTGAGTGGGCGGATGCATGGCAGATGCAGTTTAATGTGGATAAGTGTGAGGTTATCCACTTTGGTGGTAAGAATAGGAAGGCAGATTATTATCTGAATGGTGTCAAGTTAGGAAAAGGGGACGTACAACGTGATCTGGGTGTCCTAGTGCATCAGTCACTGAAAGGAAGCATGCAGGTACAGCAGGCAGTGAAGAAAGCCAATGGAATGTTGGTCTTCATAACAAGAGGAGTTGAGTATAGGAGCAAAGAGGTCCTTCTGCAGTTGAACAGGGCCCTAGTGAGACCGCACCTGGAGTACTGTGTGCAGTTTTGGTCTCCAAATTTGAGGAAGGATATTCTTGCTATTGAGGGCGTGCAGCGTAGGTTTACTAGGTTAATTCCCGGAATGGCGGGACTGTCATATGTTGAAAGACTGGAGCGACTAGGCTTGTATACACTGGAATTTAGAAGGATGAGAGGGGATCTTATCGAAACGTATAAGATTATTAAGGGGTTGGACACATTAGAGGCAGGAAACATGTTCCCAATGTTGGGGGAGTCCAGAACCAGGGGCCCCAGCTTAAGAATAAGGGGTAGGCCATTTAGAACAGAGATGAGGAAAAACTTTTTCAGTCAGAGAGTTGTGAATCTGTGGAATTCTCTGCCTCGGAGGGCAGTGGAGGCCAATTCTCTGAATACATTCAAGAGAGAGCTAGATAGAGCTCTTAAGGATAGCGGAGTCAGGGGGTATGGGGAGGCACGGTAGCGCAGTGGTAGAGTTGCAGAATGCAGCGCCGGAGACTCAGGTTCGATCCTGACTCCGGGCGCTGCACTGTAAGGAGTTTGTACGTTCTCCCCGTGACCTGCGTGGGTTTTCTCCGAGATCTTCGGTTTCCTCCCACACTCCAAAGACGTACAGGTATGTAGGCTAATTGGCTGGGTAAATGTAAAAATTGTCCCTAGTGGGTGTAGGATAGTGTTAATGTGCGGGGATCGCTGGGCGGCACGGACTTGGAGGGCCAAAAAGGCCTGTTTCCGGCTGTATATATATGATATGATATGATATGAAAGCAGGAACGGGGTACTGATTGAGAATGATCAGCCATGATCACATTGAATGGCGGTGCTGGCTCGAAGGGCCGAATGGTCTACTCCTGCACCTATTGTCTATTGTCTATTGAAACAGGCCCTTCGGCCCACCCTGCCCATGCCGACCAACATGCTTCTCTGCATCTTTTTTATCAAATGTATTCCTTGTCCCAGTTTAGAACGTAGAACATAGAAATGTACAGCTCAGGAACAGGCCCTGTGAGCCACAATGTCTGTGCTGAACATGATGTCACGACAAACGAACCTCCTCTGTCCGCACGTGATCAATATCCCTCCATATCCATGTGCCTGCCTAAACGCCACTATCGTATCTGCCTCCACCACCACCCCTGGCAGCACGTTCCAGGTGCCAACCACCCTCTGTGTAAACACAAAACTTGTCCCGCACATCTCCTTTAAACTTTGCTCCTCTCACCTTAAAGCTATGCCCTGTAGTCAATAGACAATAGGTGCAGGAGGAGGCCATTCGGCCCTTCGAGCCAGCACCACCATTCAATGTGATCATGGCAGATCATTCTCAATCAGTACCCCGTTCCTGCCTTCTCCCCATACCCCCTGACTCCGCTATCCTTAAGAGCTCTATCCAGCTCTCTCTTGAATGCATTCAGAGAATTGGCCTCCACTGCCTTCTGAGGCAGAGAATTCCACAGATTCACAACTCTCTGACTGAAAACGTTTTTCCTCATCTCAGTTCTAAATGGCCTGCCCCTTATTCTTAAACTGTGGCCCCTTGTTCTGGACTCCCCCAACATTGGGAACATGTTTCCTGCCTCTAACGTGTCCAACCCCTTAATAATCTTATACGTTTCGATAAGATAGTCTTTGATCTTTCCACCCTAGGGGAAAAAGGTTCTGACTGTCTACCTGATCTGTGCCTCTCGTAATTTTATATACTTCTATCAGTTGTTGAGTCAAGCTTGACTGAAGGATAGTGAGCCGTTCGGGATATGGGGAGAAGGCCGATCTAAACCATTCCCACCTCCATGCATTTGCCCCCCTTATCCCTCCAAACCTGTCCTATCCATGGACCTGTCCAAATGTCTAGGGCGTTGGACGGCGTGGGCAAGTTGGGCTGAAGGGCCTGTTTCCACGCTACATCACTCTATATCTGTTCTCAATGAGACAAGTGTTGACCTGAGCTGCCATCTACTGGTGAGTTGCTTCCATAGCTGTGACTACCTTCACCCAACCCTTGGCTCTGTACAGCTTGACTCTAACACCGTAAATAGCTGCGGTTTTATATTGAACACAATAGAGTCATAGAGTGGAAACAATCCCTTCGGCCCAACGTGCCCCAGCTACACTAGTCCCACCTGCCTGCGTTTGGTCCATATCCCTCCAAACCTGTCCTATCCATGTACCTGTCTAACTGTTTCTTAAACGATGGGATAGTCCCTGCCTCAACCACCTCCTCTGTCAGCTCGTTCCATAAACCCACCACCCTTTATGTAAATAACTTACCCTTCAGATTCCTATTAATTGTTTTCCCCTTCACCTTAAACCCATGTCCTCGATTTACCTACTCTGGACTAGAGGCTCTGTGCATCAAAATGAAAGCATTTGTCTTATTTGTGAAAAATTGATTTTAGAAGAAAATGCAACTGATATTTCAGACATGCCCGAGAAAATAAACCACCCTGCCCTTTACTCGACCGAGTCTGAGCCGACCAATAATCTTCTCATCCACTATCACTATCCTACACACCAGGGACAAGACTGCACTCACCCTATCTATTTCCCTCATGATCCTATGCACTTCTACAAAAGTGGTGCCAAGTGGTAGAGTTGCTGCCTTTACAGCACCAGGGACCAGAGTTTGATCCTGATTACCAGTGCTGTCTGTACGGAGTTTGTACGTTCTCCCTGTATCCACAGGGGTTTTCTCTGGGTGCTCCGGTTTCCTCCCACACTCCAAAGACGTGCAGGTGTTGCAGTACATCCTGCGTGTCGTGTTGCAGTTACATCCTCCCGCCAGAGATGGCAGGATGGCGCCAAGCTGCCCCAAGCATTTGCTCTGCCAATCTATCCGATTTATCCATTTTTTTCTCTACTTGAAGAACAATAATACCAGATCAATGTGCGGGCGGGGCGGCACAGTGGCGCAGCTGGTAGAGCTGCCGGCTCGCAGCGCCAGAGACCTGGGTTCCATCTTGACTACGGGCGCTGCCTGTACGGAGTTTGTACGTTCTCCCCGTAACCTGCATGGGTTTTCTCCGGGAGCTCTGGTTTCCTCCCACAAAATACAATACAATACAATATATCTTTATTGTCATTGTACAGGGGTACAACGAGATTGGGAATGCGCCTCCCATACGATGCAATAATTTAATTAGCTAGTCAGTATTAATTTAAACAGCCCAATGAAACAAATTGTAACAGGTTTAAAACAGAATAAAGTGCAAGTAGATCTGTGCCGGTTCACTGTGCGATGTGACCATTCGGCTCAGCAGGACCGGTTCATAGCTGCTATGGCCCTGGGGATGAAGCTGTTCCTGAGTCTGGAGGTGCGGGCGTAGAAGGCCTTGTATCGTCTGCCCGATGGAAGGAGTTCGAACAGACTGTTGCAGGGGTGTGAAGAGTCTTTGTGGATGCTGGTGGCTTTTCTGAGGCATCGTGTGTTGTAGATGCCCTCCAAGGCTGGTAGCTGTGTTCCGATGGTCCTCTGAGCTCTATGGACTACCCGCTGAAGAGCTTTCCTCCAAAGACGTTCAGGTTTGTAGGTGAATTGGCCTCTTTTTAAAAACTCCTTATCTATTTGGGTGGGTCCCTTTGGTTGCACTGCGTCCTTAACTTTATATTGTAACGGTATTATGGTTATTAATTTGTATGGATCATTTATTTGGAATGTGGAAGGCAGCTATCCTCACACGCTAGGGACGATTTACAACTTTACCAAGCCAATTAACCTACAAACCTGCACGTCTTTGGAGTGTGGGAAGAAACCGGAGCACCCGGAGAAAACCTACGCAGGTCACGGGGAGAACGTACAAACTCCGTACAGGCAGCACCCGTAGTCAGGATCCAACCCGGGTCTCGGGCGCTTTGAGGTAGCAACTCTACCACTGTGCCACCTTGCCACCCATCCTTGTGTCTCTGAAGTGTTGTGTTTTTGTTTCAGGCGTGTACCAGCCTGAACCGCTGGGCGATTTCTGGTGGGCTCTGCTTGCTACTGGACTTCTGTTCTTCTACCATTTTGCCTTTTTACAGATCCTCGGATTGGTGAGTAGAGAAATATCCGATGTTTTAATGGAATAGGTGACGTTTCGGGTCAAGACCCTTCAGACCCTCTGAAGAAGGGTCTCGTCCGAAACGTCACCCATTCCTTCTCTCCAGAGATGCTGCCTGTCCCGCTGAGTTACTCCAGCGTTTTGTGCTTGTCTAGCGTTTCATTGTAACCTGCCCCTACGTCATGAACACCTGTGTGATTCCACTAGGGCTCAGCGTACAGAGTGGAAACAGGCCCTTCGGCCCATCTTGCCCACACCGGCCAACAGGTCCCAGCTACACTAGTCCCACCTCCCCAGCACCGCCATTCGATGTGATCATGGCTGATCATTCTCAATCAGTACCCCGTTCCTGCCTTCTCCCCATACCCCCTGACTCCGCTATCCTTAAGAGCTCTATCTAGCTCTCTCTTGAATTCATTCAGAGAATTGACCTCCACTGCCTTCTGAGGCAGAGAATTCCACAGATTCACAAATCTCTGACTGAAAAAGTTTTTCCTCATCTCCGTTCTAAATGGCCTACCCCTTATTCTTAAACTGTGGCCCCTGGTTCTGGACTCCCCCAACATTGGGAACATGTTTCCTGCCTCTAACATGTCCAACCCCTTAATAATCTTATACGTTTCGATAAGATCCCCCCTCATCCTTCTAAATTCCAGTGTATACAAGCCTAGCCGCTGCCAATTGAGATCAACATTTAAGACACACAGAACTGCACATGCTGGAGTCTTGGACAAATTACAAAGTGCTGGGGGTACTCAGCAGGTCAGGCAGCATCCATGGAGGGATGGACTGATGATGTTTCGGGTCGGGACACTTCTTGAGACTGAAATTCCGTCTGTCCGTCCTGACTTACCATATACCCCCCTGCTGCTCCTCGGACTATCTGGGCAATATCTGGGCAATATCTTGCACTAAATGTTATTCCCTTTATCCTGTATCTGTCTGTACACTGCGGACGGCTCGACTGTAATCTTGTATAGTCTTTCCGCTGACTGGTTAGCACGCAACAAAACCACTGTACCTCGATACACGTGACAATAAACTAAACCAACTAACTCCAGAGATGCTGCCTGACCCACTGAGTTACTCCAGCACCTTGAGTTTTGCTCAAGAACAAAAATTTAATTGGCTTTATTTCTTTGTTCGTCCGTACTGCGGGACACTAGCATTTTGTCCTCAATATTTCTGTCCAAACTTTTCCTAGTTGGGAAAATAATCATGGCCACCGGCTTAAAATAACTGTCCTTGATGGGTTTTAGTTCAATTAGGTTTAAGTTTATTATTTCATGAAGACACAAAATGCTGGAGTAACTCAGCGGGTCAGGCAGCATCTCGGGAGAGAAGGAAGGGGTGACGTTTCGGGTCGAGACCCTTCTTCAGACTCCAAAAATACTCCAGCATTTTGTGTCCACCTGAGAAATCTCCCGAGGTGCTGCCTGACCCACTGAGTTACTCCAGCACTCTGTGAAACGTCACCTATCCATGTTCTCCAGAGGTGCTGCCTGACCCACTGAGTTACTCCAGCACTCTGTGAAACGTCACCTATCCATGTTCTCCAGAGGTGCTGCCTGACCCGCTGAGTTACTCCAGCACTCTGTGAAACGTCACCTATCCATGTTCTCCAGAGATGCTGCCTGACCCGCTGAGTTACTCCAGCACTCTGTGAAACGTCACCTATCCATGTTCTCCAGAGATGCTGCCTGACAGAGAGTGGTGAGTCTGTGGAATTCTCTGCCACAGAAGGTAGTTGAAGCCAGTTCATTGGCTATATTTAAGAGGGAGTTAGATGTGGCCCGTGTGGCTAAAGGGATCAGGGGGTATGGAGAGAAGGCAGGTACAGGATACTGAGTTGGATGATCAGCCATGATCATATTGAATGGCGGTGCAGGCTCGAAGGGCCGAATGGCCTACTCCTGCACCTATTTTCTATGTTTCTATGTTCTCCACAGATGCTGCCTGACCCGCTGAGTTACTCCAGCACTCTGTGTCTCTCTGAGATCATGAACCAGCATCTGCAGTTTTTCTCCTACTCATTAGGTTTATTATTGTTTTGTGTGCCAAGGGACAGTGAGAGAAGCTTTGTTTCGCATGCTATCCAAGCAGATCAGATAATACTATACACAAATAAAATCTAGTCAAAGTCAAGTACAATAGGAGGAGCAAAGTGGGAAGATAGAATGCTGAATATAGTTCTCAGCATTGTAGTGCATTGTTCCAGAGACAAAGGTCTAATGCCCTCCCTCTTTGGGATAGAGGTGAATTGGACAGTACCCTAGCTTATGGAAGGACCTAGTTTATGGTGGCATGGTTTTGCAGTGGTAGAGCTACTGCCTCTCAGCCCCAGAGACCCGAGTTCGATCCCGACCACGGGCGCTGTCTGTACGTTCTCCCCGTGACCCGCGTGGGTTTTCTCCGAGATCTCCGGTTTCCTCCCGCACTCCAAAGACGCGCGGGTTTGTAGATTGATTGGCTTGGTGTGAGTGTAAATTGTCCCTAGCGCGTGAAGGATGGTGTTAGTGCGCGGGACGATCGCCGGTCGGTACGGACTCGATGGGCCGAAGGGCCCGTTTACCGCGCTGTATCTCTTAAAGTCTAAAGTTCACCCTGATGCAATAATTAATCACTCGGGAATCACTGCCATATATTGATTACATTGTGGATCGCAGCCACAGATGAATGCATTAATAATTTATAATTAAAAAGGATTGATTTTCAGCACACCTGATACTCCTCCAGGGTGGTTTCCCCTTACAGTGCGGGCAGGCTGAGCAAGGCCTTCGTACACTGCATACGGAATAGTGATGAATGGAGTCAGGCCAGGAAGAAGTCTGACCCACTGGTCAGGGGGAATATAGCGAAGGGGTGGCGCGGCGGTAGAGTTGCTGCCTCACAGCGCCAGAGACCCGGGTTCGATCCCGACCACAGGTGCTGTCTGTACGGAGTTTGTACGTTCTCCCCGTGACCCGCGTGGGGTTTTCTCCGAGATCTTCGGTTTCCTCCCACACTCTAAAGACGTGCAGGTTTGTAGGTTAATTGGCTTGGTGTAAATGTAAATTGTTCCTAGTGTGTGAAGGATGGTGCGGACTAGGTGGGCCGAAGGGCCTGTTTCCGCGCTGTATCTCTGAAGTCTAAAGTTCACCCTGATAAATTGTCCCTAGTGTGTGTGTAGGGATAGTGTTAGTGTGCGATGATCGCTGGTCAATGGACAATAGGTGCAGGAGGCGGCCATTCGGCCCTTCGAGCCAGCACTGCGATCATGGCTGATCATCCACAATCAGTACCCCGTTCCTGCCTTCTCCCCATACCCCCTGACTCCGCTATCCTTAAGAGCTCCATCCAGCTCTCTCTTGAAAGCATTCAGAGAATTGGCCTCCACTGCCTTCGGAGGCAGAGAATTCGGTGAGGACTCGTTGGGCTGAAGGACCTGTTTCCACGCTGCATCTCTGAAGTAATGTAAAGGTGGGGGATATTTGGACAGCACCCCCCAGCTTATGGAAGGACCGTTGGGAAGCCCCTGATAACAGAGGGGAAGAAGCTGTTGAAAACAAAGAACTGTAGATGCTGATTAATACACAAAAGGACACACGGTCTGAAGAAGGGACTTGGGGACTTGACCCAAAACATCACCTTTTCACATAGAAACATAGAAAGTAGGTGCAGGAGGAGGCCATTCGGCCCTCCGAGCCTGTACGCAGCGCCATTCAATATGATCATGGCTGATCATCCAGCTCAGTAACCTGTACCTGCCTTCTCTCCATACCCCCTGATCCCTTTAGCCACAAGGGCCACATCTAACTCCCTCTTAAATATAGCCAATGAACTGGCCTCAACTACCTTCTGTGGCAGAGAATTCCACAGACTCACCACTCTCTGTGTGAAGAAATGTTTTCTCATCTCGAAAGCACTGAAAGCTGGAGTAACTCAGTGGGTCAGCCGCTCAAACTAAAACTAAAGGAGAGCGGTTGAAATGAAGTGTGAGGGGTGAGCTCTGACTGTGAGATGTAGACTCTACATGCCCCTGGGACACAGGGAGTTGGGCATAGGGTACGGGAGAGATGAAGAAAAGACACCTTCCAGAGCCTGCACGTCTTTCTTCAGATATGACGCCCAAAATTGCTCACAATACTCCAAATGTAGCCTTACCAGCGCCTGAAAGACATTACAGCATTACACCCCTGTTTTTGTATTCTAGCCCTCTTGAAATAAATGCTGCAGATACATGATAAGGGAATAACGTTCAGTGCAAGGTGAAGCCAGTAAAGTCCGATCAAGGATAGTCCGAGGGTCACCAGTGAGGTAGATGGTAATTCAGCACTGCTCCCTGGTTGTGGTGGGATGGTTCAGTTGCCTTGGGATTAAAGAATATAAATAAAGGCAGAGGTTCACCCTTGTGTGTCAGCAAGAAGCACCACGAGAGAGTGAGATACAACACGGAAACAGGCCCTTCGGCCCATCGAGTCCATGCCGACCATTGATCACCTAGTTAGAGTTCGAAGGTATTTATTCACAAAATGCTGGAGTAATTCAGCAGGTCAGGCAGCATCTCAGGAGAGAAGGAATGGGTGATGTTTCGGGTCGAAACCCTTCTTCAGACTGATCTCTCCCGCCCTCTCTCTCCTCCCTCTCTCTTTCTCTCCCCCTCTCTCTCTCTCTCTCTCTCCCCCTCCCTCCCTCTCTCTTTCTCCTCCCTCTCTCCATCCCCCCTCTCTGCCCCCTCCCCCCCTCTCTCTCTCTCTCCCCCCTCCCCCCTCTCTCCCCCCTCCCCTCTCTCTCCCCCCTCCCTCCCTCTCTCTCTCCCCCTCTCTCCCCCTCCCTCCCTCTCTCTCTCCCCCTCCCCCCCTCTCTCTCTCTCCCCCCTCCCCCCCTCTCTCCCCCCTCCCCCCCTCTCTCCCCCCTCCCTCCCTCTCTCTCTCCCCCTCTCTCCCCCTCCCTCCCTCTCTCTCTCCCCCTCCCTCCCTCTCTCCCCCTCCCTCCCTCTCCCCCTCCCTCTCTCCCCCTCCCTCTCTCCCCCTCCCTCTCTCCCCCTCCCTCTCTCCCCCTCCCTCTCTCCCCCCTCCCTCTCTCCCCCTCCCTCTCTCCCTCTCTCCCCCCTCCCTCTCTCCCCCTCCCTCTCTCCCCCCTCCCCCCCTCTCTCCCCCCTCCCTCCCTCTCTCTCTCCCCCTCTCTCCCCCTCCCTCCCTCTCTCTCTCCCCCTCCCTCCCTCTCTCTCTCCCCCTCCCTCCCTCTCCCTCTCTCCCCCCTCCCACCCCCCCTCTCTGCCCCCTCCCCCCTCTCTCTCTCCCCCTCCCTCCCTCTCTCCCTCTCTCTCTCGCCCCCCCCTCTCTCCCCCCTCCCTCCCTCTCTCTACCCCCCCTCCCTTCCCCCTCCCCTCTCTCCCCCCCCTCTCTCCCCCCTCTCTCTCTCCCCCCTCCCCTCTATCTCTCCTCCCCCCCCTCTCTCTCTCCCTCCCAGAGTCACCGGTGAACAGAAGTTGTTTTGAGACATCCTTATTTATAGTGAATGACCGTGCTGATCTCTTACTAAATGCAGCAATCTACACATCTATATATAGATGGAGGGTTTCGACCCGAAACGTCATCCATTCCTTCTCTCCAGAGATGCTGCCTGACCTGCTGAGTTACTCCAGCTTTCTTTTGTCTACCTTTGTTTTAAACCGGCATCTGCAGTTCCTTCCTACACATCTATATATAGCGTGTTTCGACCTAAATTATAATGTATTTGGTGCATCTCTCAAAGCCCTAAACTAGGATTTCATTTTGAATGTCTCAGTAAACGTGAAGCTAAGTCGAGTCAACGTTTGATTTTCCACTGTGATTCATTGTAAATTAGTAGGGTGGTTGCATTTTTTAAAGTTTCAAAATAGTCGGTGGAATGTACAGACATGAAGAAAGCAGACGAGAGACTATTTTTAGTTGAGTTGAAGCTCAGACATGCGGCAGTGGTTGGCTCACTGGCTATAGTGTCAGTGCTTTGCAGAAAGGGCAATTAATGTCGTAAGCCATTGTACCATTGACGTAGGGGTTGCCAACTTCCTCGCTCCCAAATAAGGGACAAGGTGACGTCACCGCCCCGCGCCCCATGTGATCTCACCCAGCCAGCGGCCACGTGCTCCCGCCCCACCGATGGCGGCCGCCCGGGCCGGGAGGCGGGTTGCTAGGCAACCTCTGATAGGCGGCGCCCCGGCCTCCGGGCCTACACTGTCCAGGACTACAGCAGCCCCTGGGCTACAGTGTCCGGGCCTACAGCGTCCGGGCCTACAGCGTCCGGGCCTACAGCGTCCGGGCCTACAGCGTCCGGGCCTACAGCGTCCGGGCCTACAGCGTCCGGTCCTACAGCGTCCGGGCCTTCAGCGTCCGGGCCTACAGCGTCCGGGCCTACAGCAGCCCCGGCCCTACAGTGTCCGTCCCTACAGCAGCCCCGGACCTACAGTGTCCGGGCCTACAGTGTCCGAGCCTATAAGGGCGGTCCCGTACGGGACAAACCAATTTAGCCCAAAATACGGGATGTCTCAGCTAATACGGGACAGTTGGCAACCCTAAATTGACTCCATCTACACCTAACGCTGCTTCAGAAAATCAGTCAACATAATCAAAGACTTCTCCCACCCCGGCCTCTCCCTCTTCTCCCCACTCCCATCTGGGAGAAGATACAGATGCACCACCAGACTCAGGAACAGCATCTTCCCCGCTGTTATCGGGCTTGTGGATGGTCCCTCCATAAGCTGGAGCACCGTCCGATTCACCTCTACCCCATTGCAGATGTCACCTAATCAATTCTTCCACAGGTGCTTTGAGTAGCCCTTGCTTTCCCCCTCTTTCCATCCCCCTCCTCCCCCTTCCCAGTTCTCCGACCAGTCTTACTGTCTCCGACTACATTCTATCTCTGTCCCGCACACACTCAGTCTGAAGAAGGGTCTCGACCCAATCCTTCTCTCCAGAGATGCAGCCTGTCCTGCTGAGTTACTCCAGCATTTTGTGCTTTTTAAAAAAATAAACCAGCATCTGCAGTTCCTTATTTTTTTACATTCTTGAAAGTACTCGTGTTAGTTTTTCCAATTTAAAGGTGATGAAACAACTGATTTATTTCTCTCCACTGATCTCAACATCTGACAGACTCCCAGTGAGGTAGGGAGTAGGGTCGCCAACTGTCTCGTATTAGCCGGGACATCCCGGCTAATTCTCTGAATGCACTCAAGAGAGAGCTGGATGGAGCTCTCAAGGATAGCGGAGTCAGGGGGTACGGGGAGAAGGCAGGAACGGGGTACTGATAGAGAATGATCAGCCATGATCACATTGAATGGCGGTGCTGGCTCAAAGGGCCGAATGGCCTCCTCCTGCACCTATTGTCTATTGTAGTTTGGGCTAAATTGGTTTGTACCTTACGGGACCGCCCTTGTCTCGTGTTAGGCCTGGGGGGGTGCTGTAGGCCCGGACGCTGTAGGCCCGGACGCTGTAGGCCCGGACGCTGTAGGCCCCGACGCTGTAGGCCCCGACGCTGTAGGCCCCGACGCTGTAGGCCCCGACGCTATAGGCCCCGACGCTGTAGGCCCCGACGCTGTAGGCCCCGACGCTGTAGGCCCGGACGCTGTAGGCCCCGGACGCTGTAGGCCCCGACAGTCTAGGCCCCGACAGTCTAGGCCCCCGACATGTTAGGCCCGGGCACCGCCTGACGGAGGTTGCGTACCAACCCGCCTCCCGGCCCGGGCAGCCGCCATTGGTGGAACGAGAGCACGTGGCCGCTGGCTGGGTGAGGGCGCGGGGCGGTGATGTCACCTTGTCCCGTATTTGGGAGTGAGATAGTTGGCAACTGCCCAGGAGTGAGGGGTCTCCCCACCCTAACACAGCCCACCTCCCACCCTAACACTGCCCCCCTCTTCACTTCCCCTCATCTGCACTCAGCAATGTCCTGCCTTCCTCCTGACACGCATGTGTCTCTCTGCCAAAGGGAGATAAACAGATTGCACTTGTTCCCTCCAGTTCACGAAGCACAATACATCAGACCAAGGACACCACATCCCAGCTATAAAATAACCAATCCCTGCGGTTGGCAGGTCCATAGAAACCAAGGCAAGGGAATGTTTCTTTCTTAAAGAGTCCCTTATATTTTTTGTCATAGTGGAAAATGTCTTTAAACAGAGGCAAAACTGCACCGTCCAATCTTTTTCATGTGCGATAGGAACAGAATGAGGCCATTCGGCCCATCAAGTCTACTCCGTCATTCAATCATGGCTGATCTATCTCTCCCACCTAACCCCATTCTCCTGCCTTCTCCCCGTAACCCCTGACACCCGTACTAATCGAGAATCTACCTATCTCTGCCTTAAAAAATATCCATTGACTTGGCCTCCACAGCCCTCTGTGGCAATGGATTCCACAGATTCACCACCCTCTGACTAAAGACACTGCTCATTCAGTCTCTTACAGATGCTGCCTGACTTGCTGAGTTAATCCAGCACTTTATCTTTTGCTCTCGATACTGAAGAGAACCTTTTTATAGACAATAGGCAATAGTTGCAGGACAAGAGGGACCTTTTATGGACAATAGGTGTTTCGAGCCAGCACCGCCATTCGATGTGATCATGGCTGATCATCCACAATCGGAACCCCGTTCCTGCCTTCTCCCCATACCCCCTGACTCCGCTATCCTTAAGAGCTCTATCTAGCTCTCTCTTGAATGCATTCAGAGAATTGGCCTCCACTGCCTTCTGAGGCAGAGAATTCCACAGATTTACAACTGAAAAAGTTTTTCCTCATCTCCGTTTCTAAATGGCCTACCCATTTATTAATTTACCTTTACACACATGTAGAATAGAAACATAGAAACATAGAAAATAGGTGCAGGAGTAGGCCATTCGGCCCTTCGAGCCTGCACCGCCATTCAATATGATCATGGCTGATCATCCAACTCAGTATCCCGTACCTGCCTTCTCTCCATACCCCCTGATCCCTTTAGCCACAAGGGCCACATCTAACTCCCTCTTAAATATAGCCAATGAACTGGCCTCAACTACCTTCTGTGGCAGAGAATTCCACAGATTCACCACTCTCTGTGTGAAAAGAAACTTTCTCATCTCGGTCCTAAAAGACTTCCCCCTTATCCTTCAACTGTGACCCCTTGTTCTGGACTTCCCCAACATCGGGAACAATCTTCCTGCGTCTAGCCTGTCCAACGCCTTAAGAATTTTGTAAGTTTCTATAAGATCCACCCTCAATCTTCTAAATTCCAGCGAGTACAAGCCGAGACTATCCAGTCTTTCTTCATATGAAAGTCCTGCCATCCCAGGGATCAATCTGGTTAACCTTCTCTTTACTCCCTCTATGGCAAGAATGTCTTTCCTCAGATTAGGAGACCAAAACTGCACACAATACTCCAGGTGTGGTCTCACCAATGCCCTGTACAACTGCAGCAGAATCCCTTAAGACTTAACCCCTTTGTGTCCACCTCGGGGGCTATTGACCATTTGTTCTGTCTTTAAGGTCACAGAGGTCAACCTGAACAACATGCTGTGCCCCGCGGTCTCGGACCCCTTCTACAGCTCCTGGTATCGGGTCTGGGCGTCGGGGCATCAAACCCTGATGACGGTGACACACGGCAAGCTGGTCACGTCCTTGTTTTACGCGGCCGCCCCAGCCCGCAAGTATCTGCTGGACGTGATCAAACTGCCGCTCAAGAAATTGGTCTGAGAACCGTCGCGGTGAAACTTTCACGGCAACGCGTGCGTTTGCCGAGGCAGATTCGGAAAGGTGGATTTGGAAGAAAATCACTTTGGCTGCAGCCACGGAGTTGCCTTAAGGGATATTGACCTGAAAATTGTTTTGTACTTATTTTTTTCTTCACGATCTAATGTGTGACTCTGCGTCGAGGTTAAAAATGTCAGATTTTGTGAACAAGAAAGGGAAATTATTGTCAGGCAAAATGATTTTTGCCGTGAAAGATATAGGAGCGTGTTGTGTCAAATATGTTTCACATTTCTGTTCTTTGCCTCAGTCATGTGTTGATATAGTCATGTGATGCCCAATAACACTCCATCTGCATTTGAAATGGATCGCCCATGTACCGCTGGCATGATGCGTCGACGATATTAATGGAGAATTAACTCAATTTCATAGTTAAATAGTCATTCAGCGTGGAAGCAGGCCCTTTGGCCCAACTTGCCCAAGCCGAACCAACCTGTCCCATTCACACTAGGCCCACCTGCCTGCGTTTGGTTCATATCACTCTAAACCCGATCTATCCGGGTTCCTTGCACCAATGGTAGACACAAGATGCTAGAGTAACTCAGCGGATCAGGCAGCATCTCTGGAGAGAAGGAATGGGTGACGTTTCGGGTCGAGACCCTTCTTTGCACTTTGCACCAATGGATCAATTTATCCTTTTTTCTGGACGGGTGTTATGTACAATTGTTCCAAAGTCACGGGGTCTGAGGTGGTGTTTGAAGTCAACCTCCATTAACTCCACTGCTCGCTACGTCTCTGATATTTGTTTTCTATTTTCATAAGAGGCAGAATTAGGCCTTTCGGCCCATCAAGTCTACTCTGCCATTCAATCATGGCTGATCTATCTCTCCCGCCCAACCCCATTCTCCTGACACCCGTACTAATCAAGAATCTATCCATCTCTGCCTGAGAAATATCCACTGACTT
Source organism: Rhinoraja longicauda (assembly GCF_053455715.1). NCBI lineage: Eukaryota > Metazoa > Chordata > Chondrichthyes > Rajiformes > Arhynchobatidae > Rhinoraja > Rhinoraja longicauda. The sequence goes on along the minus strand of NC_135967.1, from coordinate 45,727,807 downwards.
GTCCTCCACAGCCTTTTGTGGGAATGAATTCCACAGATTCACCACCCTCTGAATAAATAAATTTCTCCTCATCTCCTTCCTAAAGGAACACCCTTTTATTCTGTAAGAAAATAACTGCAGATGCTGGTACAAATCGAAGGTATTTATTCACAAAATGCTGGAGTAACTCAGCGGGTCAGGCAGCATCTCTGGAGAGAAAGAATTGGTGACGTTTCGGGTCGAGACCCTTCTTCAGACTTTCATTCTGACCCTTTTATTCTGAGGCTGTGCCCTCTGGCCCGAGACTCTCCCACTAGTGGAAACATCCTCTCCACATCCACTCTATCCAAGCCTTTCACTATTGGGTAAGTTTTAATGAGGATCCCCCCTCATCTTTCTAAACTCCAGTGAGTACAGGCCCAGTGCTGACAAACGCTCATCATAGGTTAATGCAATAATTCCTGGGACCATTCTCGTAAACCTCCTCTGGACCCTCTCCAGAACCAGCACGTCCTTCCTCAGACGTGGGGCCCAGAGCTGCTCACAGGTGATGTGACGTAGCAACCACATCCCTGCCCGAGACCAGCACCGACAATTCACCGTGCGGCGGGTGTAAAGGAGTGGCTGTAACCACGAAGGCGCGGTCAGATCCATTTGGCCATCCAAGGAGATGCCGCCACACAAAGGTTAGGGTGGTCACGGTCGCGCAGCGGTAGGGTTGCTGCCTCACAGCGCCAGAGACCCGGGTGCGATCCTGACCACGGGCGCCCTCTGTACGGAGTTTGTACGTTCTCCCCGTGACCTGCGTGGGTTTTCTCCGAGATCTTCGGTTTCCTCCCACACTCCAAAGACGTACCGGTATGTAGGTTAATTGGCTTGGTATAAATGTAAACATTGTCCCTAGTGGGTGTAAGGCAGTGTTAATGTGCGGGGATCGCTGGGCGGCGCGGACCCGGTGGGCTGGAAGGGCCTGTTGTCTGCGCTGTATCTCTAAACTAAACAAAAATAGTCGTGACCGAATGAATGAATGAATGAAAGAAAGAAACTTTGATAGTCACAGTAACATTCTTCATACTGCATACCCAAGGTATACAAAGAGTTGCCACATAAAGGTCGCCGACAAAGTTACTAAGTATCCCACGCCAGGTCCTTTGCCGAGTTAGCAGTCTTTTGCTTATGATCTACTTCTTCCGTGTCCATCATCCATGTTTCAAAAGTTACATCAATGTCATCGTCCGTCCTGAAAAGGGCACAAGCTTCCGGCGACAATCAAGTGGGATTGGCCACTCTACATCGGCGAGACCAAACGCAGGCTCGCCGATCGTTTCGCTCAACACCTTCGCTCGGTCCGCCTTAACCAACTTGATCTCCCGGTGGCTCAGCACTTCAACTCCCCCTTCCATTCCCAGTCTGACCTTTCTGTCATGGGCCTCCTCCAGTGCCATAGTGAGGCCCACCGGAAATTGGAGGAACAGCACCTCATATTTCGCCTGGGCAGTTTACACCCCAGCGGTATGAACATTGACTTTTCTAAATTCAGATAATTCCTCTGTCCCTCTCTTTCCCCTCCCCCTTCCCAGTTCTCCCACTGTCTTCCTGCCTCCTACTACATCCTATCTTTGTCCCGCCCCCTCCCCTGACATCAGTCTGAAGAAGGGTCTCGACCCGAAACGTCACCCATTCCTTCTCTCCCGAGATGCTGCCTGACCCGCTGAGTTACTCCAGCATTTTGTGTCCACCTTCAACTTGAACCAGCATCTGCAGTTATTTTCCTACACATCAATTGGGAGCTATCACTTGTACAGTAGACGATGGTGGTAGCAGAATCAGCTCCGAACACGTCCAGTTTCCAGCCCCGCGATGTGGACGTTTCTGCCACAAGGCCTTTGCTTATGATGATGATGCCACGCCATTGAAGACCGGATTTGTTGTCATCCAGTTTTAATTCTGCGGTGCCTCGTTTACAGGTGCAAATAGCATTGCTTCCTATAACCACATGGCTTAAATCACCCAGTCTGTTCACCAGAGGTACGTGTGGGCTAATGTGGGTCTCACTACGATCCTTGGTTCCAAATCATTTAATTCCTGACTGTAAAAATTGAAACGCTGTATATTTTGCTTTAGTTCAGTTTAGAGGTATGGTTTAGGAACATGCCCTTCGGCCCATCAACTAAGGATCACCCCGCAGACTAGCACTATCTTACACACTGGGGACAATTTTACAGCTCTACCAAAGCCAATTAACCTACAAATCTGCGCGTCTTTGGAGTGTGGGAGGAAACCGGGGCACCCGGAGAAAACCCACGCGGGTCACGGGGAGAACGTGCAAACTCCCTACAGACAGCGCCCATAGTCGGGATAAAACCTGGGTCTCCGGCGCTGTCAGGCAGCAACTCTACCGCTGCGCCACCATGCTGCCCATGTTTAATATTCGGCTTAATATTGATTTGTGTTGCTCATGTTAACAAAACATTTGAGGTTGCCTATCCTTGTGGTACGAGTAAAGGTTTGGCTTGGAGTTGACCAAGCTCATTCCCAAACCTTCAGTCAATTTGCTGAAACATTGACCGGAAAACATCTTCCCGAATGTTTGTACATCTGACAGAGTTATCATACTTAACTTGAAGTATAAGAAAATAACTGCAGATGCTGGTCCAAATCGAAGGTATTTATTCACAAAATGCTGGAGTAACTCAGCGGGTCAGGCAGCATCTCTGGAGAGAAGGAATGGGTGACGTTTTGGGTCGAGACCCTTCTTCAGACTGACTTAACTTGAAGGTCGTTGATGCTGTGATGAAACTGTGCGGTGTTATTTTGACCATGAAGGGGTTTGGTTTTTCTGCATTGGTTTCATATTTACTTTGGTTTGTGTGACCAGAAGACTGAAGGTATTGAGGCTGCCTTACGATGGTGTGTTAGATTAACTCAATCATTGTGCATCCGACCAGCTCTCTGCTGCAAATCATTCCACCTTACTGTCGTGACGTTTAAGAAACATTTAGACAGGTAAATGGATGGACAGCATCTCTGGAGAGCAGGAATGGGTAATGTTTCTTCTGAAGAAGGGTCTCGACCCGAAACGTCAATCATTCCTTCTGTCCAGAGATGCTGCCTGTCCCGCTGAGTTACTCCAGCCTTTTGTGTCTATCTTTGGTTTAAACCAGCATCTGCAGTTCCTTCCTACACAGGTACATGGATAGGACGGGTTTTGAGGGATGTGGGCCAAACGCAGGCAGGTGGGACTAGTGTAGATGGTGCATGTTGGCCGGTGTGGGTAAGTTGGGCTGAAGGACCTATTTCCACGCTGTATCACTCTAACTCAGCGGGTCAGGCAGCTTCTCCAGAGGAAATGGATAGGCGATGATTTAGAAGGTTGAGAGGGGATCTTATAGAAACATTTAAAATAATTAAGGGATTGGACAGGCTAGAGGCAGGAAACATGTTCCCGATGTTGGGCAAGTTCAGAACCAGGGGCCACAGTTTAAGAATAAGGAGATGAGGAAATACTTTTTCACCCAGAGTATTTTCTCTGCCACAGAAGGCAGTGGAGGCCGATTCACTGGATGCTTTCAAAAGAGAATTGGATAGATCTCTTAGGGCTAGCGGGATCAAGGGAGAAGGCAGGAACGGGGTACTGATTGTGGATGATCAGCCATGATCACATTGAATGGCGGTGCTGGCTCGAAGGGCTGAATGGCCTACTCCTGCAGCTATTGTCTATGTATCTGTGTATGTATGATTCGGGTCAGGAAGCTTCTGCAGATTGAAGTTGGGGGGGAAGAAAGAGTGGATATAAACTAGTAGTCGTTACTCCAACACTTTGTCTGACCCTATGACCTCATTCCAAGGCATTCATCTGGGTTTCTAATAGTTTTTATTTTGTCTTCCTGAAGATCCAGTTTCCATAACCTTGCTGCTACTAAAAAACCGAACAACATTTTAAAACCACCCTCAATTTCCAGCATGGGGGGGGTGATTTTTCCATTGATAATTGTTTTGAGTGGCATAGATAGACAATAGATGCAGGAGGAGGCCATTCGGCCCTTCGAGCCAGCACCGCCATTCAATGTGATCATGGCTGATCATTCTCAATCAGTACCCCGTTCCTGCCTTCTCCCCATACCCACTGACTCCGCTATCCTTAAGAGCTCTATTTAGCTCTCTCTTGAATGCATTCAGAGAATTGGCCTCCACTGCCTTCTGAGGCAGAGAATTCCACAGATTCACAACTCTCTGACTGAAAAAGTTTTTCCTCGTCTCAGTTCTAAATGGCCTACCCCTTATTCTTAAACTGTGGCCCCTTGTTCTGGACTCCCCCAACATTGGGAACTTGTTTCCTGCCTCTAACGTGTCCAACCCCTTAATAATCCTATACGTTTCGATAAGATCTCCTCTCATCCTTCTAAATTCCAGTGTATACAAGCCTAGTCGCTCCAGTCTTTCAACATATGACAGTCCCGCCATTCCGGGAATTAACCTAGTAAACCTACGCTGCACGCCCTCAATAGCAAGAATATCCTTCCTGGAAGATGCACGAATATAAGTTAACCCAGGTCTGGAACTGCAAATGCTGGAATCTTGTGTTGAACACAAAGTGCCAGAGTATCTACTCTACCACCTTCTAACCTCTCTTCCAGCTTTCTTTCTCCCTCCCCCCCCCCTCCTCCCTGCTTCAATCTGAAGGATCCTGACCCAAAATGTTGCCTATCCATCTCCTGTTTCTGCGCTGTATCTCTAAACTAAACTAAACTTTTAGTGCTGGCCTACTCTGCAGTAATGTGGTGGGTATGTTGGAATGACACAGTGCCTTTAGAGAGTCTTAGAGTCGCAGTGTGGAAACAGGCCCTTCGGCCCAACTTGGCCCACACTGACCAATGTCCCATCTACACTAGTCTCACCTGCCTGCGTTTGGCCCATATCCCTCTAAACCTGTCCAATGTACCAACCCTTCTTCACCCCACCATATTGATCGCCTTAGTGTCCGTGATTTCCCTGATGTAGAAAAGTCTTTTGACGTCAGCCTTTGAATATTCACACCCCTCTGTAATTACAGAGATTAAACTCCGCGTAAAAAAATATTTGACCTGGCCTCAATCCTAAAAGGCCAAACCAGAGACCCCGTCACAAGTCTACAGCTCCACCAGAGAATTTACTCTTTCAATTCTCCTCAGAATCTAATGCTTCCCAATGGCATCACTTCTAAACTCCAGTACTGTGGATCATCCTTGCTTCTGCCTTCCGTCATTTGTGGTGTTTAGAGACTTTTAGTTAGTAAGTGGAATGGAGGGATATGGGTCACATGCAGACAAAGGAGGTTAGTTTAGCGTCATGTTTGGCACAGACATTGTGGGCCGAAGGGCATCATTCCTGTGCTATACTATTCATTGTGTAGGAAGGAACTGCAGATGCTGGTTTACACCGAAGAGGGACACAAAGTGCCGGAGTAACTCAGCCGGTCAGACAGCATCGCTGGAGAAAAGGAAAAGGTGATGTTATGGGTCGGGACCCTTTTTCAGTCTGAAGAAAGGTTCTGACCTGAAACGTGACCTATTCCTTTTCTCCAGAGATGCTGTCTGACCCGCTGAGTTACTCCAGCATTTAAAGTCCATCATCTGTACTGTTCAATCATCAATCCCCTCCTCACAGGATTTGAATATGAGAAAGTTGCACGTCAGAACCAAGGAACTGCAGATGTTGGTTAATACACAAAAGGACTCCAAGTGCTGGAGTAATTCAGCAGGTCAGGCAGCGACTCTGGAGAACATGGACAGGTGACATCTGAGGTTGAGACCCTGTGCCTTACTATTTATTATATTACCTAGATTATTTTAAAAATCTGAATTTGTTGTTAGGAATATAATGTTATTTGAACTGTTAACTACGGTTTAAATTGCTGAGTTTTTTTTTGTTTATCCAGATCTGTTAAAAGACAAAAGTTACATGTGTACAATTAATCAGTGGAGTGAAGATCGCATTTTAGGAATTATGTTTGAATAGGCTGATGCCTCTTGGGTACATTTTGTAAATTAACTTATTTTACACTGCCTTTTCTTTAGATGTATGAGTAATTGCAATGTGAAGATGTTTCATCCGCACAGATAGACCTCGGGCTGGGATTATATGTTGCCCATAGCTGGAACTTTGTGCACAAACTTTGTTGCTCAGCCCGACTAAATCCACAAGGCGAGAGGGTTAATGAGATGTTGACATTTGGGGGTGGGGGTAAACAAACCCCAAAAGCTGAGCTTTGCTGCGTCCACGTTCTGATACGACACTTTGGTAAAGTTGCTTCAAGATCGTGTGGCCTCCTTCAATATATCTCCAAAACCTTTCGAATAGTGTTGACTTTCCAATTGAATGCTTTTAGCTGGGAAATTTCAAGGGGCCAGCAAATAAAAGAAACGAGTGTTGATGATAACGCTACGTTCTCATATTTCACACAGAGGGTTTGCGGGAAATCCTTTCACTTGTTTCCGAGACCTTTGAGGAGGTGAGTGTCTCAACTCCAATGTTTTTCATGCAAAACCTCGGATGTAATTTGGAATGGACTTCCAAACTTAAAAGCAAAAAGCAAGTTTGCAGCTGGTTCTGGAGAATGTCACTTATTTTAAGTGTTCGTAAGTGACAGGAGCAGAATTAGGCCATTCGGCCCATCAAGTCTACCCCACCATTCACTAATGGCTGATCTATCTCTCCCCACCTAACCCCATTCTCCTGCCTTCTCCCCACAACCCCCGACACCCGTACTAATCACGAATCTATCTCTGCCTTAAAAAAACAATCCATTGACTTGGCCTCCACAGCCTTCTGTGGCAATGAATTCCACAGATTCACCACCCTCTGACTATAGAAATTCCTCCTCTTCTTCCGAAAGGAACGTCCTTTAATTCTGAGGCTGTGACCTCTGGTCCTAGACACTCCCACTAGTGGAAACATCCTCTCCGCACCCACTCTCAGAAAGGAGTCCGATTCAAACTTCATCTTTAAAAAATCATGCGTTGTGCGGTGAAATTTAAGTTATTACTGGAAGCATTTTATCACAAGCTGGATATTTCTAGTTTGCTTTATATGTTTTTAGAAAATTGTTTATTAAAAGTTGTGCAGTTTCATATAAAAGTGTCTGTTATTAATTGTGCCAGGTACTGTGACAGCGTTTAGAAAAGATCAAGCTGGAAAGGGTGCAGAGAAGATTTACGAGGATGTTGCCAGGGCCTCAAGGGCCTGAGCTGTAGGGAGAGATTGAGCAGGTTGGGACTCTATTCCTTGAAGGGCTGGCAGATTGGGGGGCTATCTCACTCCCAAATACGACACAAGGCGACATCACCGCCCCGCGCCCCACGTGACCTCACCCAGCCAGCGGCCACGTGCTCCCGTTCCACCAATGGCGGGAGCCCGGGCCAGGAGGCGGGTTGCTACGCAACCTCCGTTAGGCGGAGCCCGGGCCTCCGGGCCTACACTGTCTGGAGCTAAAATGTTGGAGACCTAGAATGTCGGGACCTACATCGTGTGTGTCCCCCCGCCGGGCCTAACACGGGACAAACCAATTCAACCCAAAATACGGGATGTCCCGGCTAATACGCGACAGTTGGCAACCGTACCTCAAACCAAGGACACTTGACTGGTCCCTTGGTCACCTTGTGCAGTAAGCATTCATTTCCCCCCTCCCCTACCCAGTGCAGTGCACACCATCTACAAAGTGGTGCAATTACTTTTTTGCAGCAATACATAGAGGTACCTACCAGAGAAGGGGCAGTGTTGGACCTCCTGTTAGGAAATGAGACGGGTCAGGTGACGGAGGTATATGTTGAGGAGCACTTTGGGTCCAGTGATCACAATGCCATTAGTTTCAATATAATTATGGAGAAGGTCAGAACTGGACCAAGGGTTGAGATTTTGGATTGGAGAAAGGCTAATTTTGAGGAGATGAGAAAGGATTTAAAAGGAGTGAAATGGGACATTTTGTTTTATGAGAAGGATATAATAGAGAAATGGAGGACATTTAAAGGTGAAATTTGGAGAGTACAGAGTCTTTATGTCCCTGTTCGGTGGAAAGGAAAGAATAATAAGTTGAAAGAGCCGTGGTTTTCCAGGGAAATTGGACACTTGGTTCGGAAAAAGAGGGAGATATACAATAAATATAAGCGGCAGGGAGTAAATAAGGTTCTTGAGGAATATAAAGAATGTAAAAGGAATCTTAAGAAGGAAATTAGAAAAGCAAAAAAAAGATATGAGGTTGCTTTGGCAAGTAATGTAAAAGTAAACCCCAAGGGTTTCTACAGATATGTCAATAGCAAAAGGATAGCGAGGGATAAAATTGGTCCATTAGAGAGTCAGAGTGGACAGCTATGTGCTGAGCCGGAAGAAATGGGGGAGATATTAAACAATTTCTTTTCTTCGGTATTCACCAAGGAGAAGGATATTGAATTATGCGAGGTAAGCGAAACAAGTAGAGTAGTGATGGAAACCATGAGGATCAAAGAAGATGAGGTACGGACACTTTAAAAAAATATAAAAGTGGATAAGTCTCCAGGTCCTGACAGGATATTCCCTAGGACATTGAGGGAAGTTAGTGCAGAAATAGCAGGGGCTATGACGGAAATATTTCAAACGTCATTAGAAACGGGGATGGTGCCGGAAGATTGGCGCATTGCGCATGTTGTGCCTTTGTTTAAAAAAGGTTCTAAAAGTAAACCTAGCAATTATAGACTTGTTAGTTTGACGTCTGTGGTGGGAAAATTAATGGAAAAGATACTTAGGGACAATATATATAAACATATGGATAAACAAGGCTTGATTAGGAACAGTCAACATGGATTTGTGCCTGGAAGGTCATGTTTGACTAATCTTCTTGAATTTTTTGAAGAGGTTACCAGGGAAATTGATGAGGGCAAGGCTGTGGATGTTGTCTATATGGACTTCAGTAAGGCATTTGACAAAGTTCCACATGGAAGGTTGATTAAGAAGGTTAAATCGTTGGGTATTAATAGTGAAGTTGCAAGATGGATTCAACAATGGCTGAATGGGAGATACCAGAGGGTAACGGTTGACAACTGTATGTCAGGTTGGAGGCCAGTGTCTAGTGGAGTACCCCAAGGATCTGTGTTGGGTCCGCTGTTGTTTGTCATTTACATCAATGATCTGGATGATGGTGTGGCAAATTGGATTAGTAAGTATGCAGATGATACTAAGATAGGTGGTGTAGTTAATAATGAAGTAGAGTTTCAAAGTCTACAGAGAGACTTGGACCTTTTGGAAGGGTGGGCTGAAAGATGGCAGATGGAGTTTAATGCTGATAAGTGTGAGGTGCTGCATTTTGGTAGGACAAATCAAAATAGGACGTACAGGGTAAATGGTAGGGAATTGAGGAATGCAGTGGAACAGAGGGATCTGGGAATAACTGTGCATTGTTCCCTGAAGGTGGAATCTCATGTGGATAGGGTGGTGAAGAAGGCGTTTGGTATGCTTGCCTTTATAAATCAGAGCATCGAATATAGAAGTTGGGACGTAATGTTAAAATTGTACAAGGCATTGGTGAGGTCGAATCTGGAATATGGTGTGCAGTTCTGGTCGCCAAATTATAGGAAGGATGTCAACAAAATAGAGAGAGTACAGAGGGGATTTACTAGAATGTTGCTTGGGTTTCTGCACTTAAGCTACAAAGAGAGATTGAACAGGTTGGGTCTTTATTCTTTGGAGCGCAGAAGGTTAAGGGGGGACTTGATAGAGGTTTTTAACATTTTAAGAGGGTCGGACAGAGTTGACTGGGTAAGCTTTTCCCTTTGAGAGTGGGGAAGATTCAAACAAGGGGACATAACTTCAGAATTAAGGGACAAAAGTTTAGGGGTAACATGAGGGGTAACTTTTTTACTCAGAGGGTGGTGGCTGTATGGAATGAACTTCCGGTGGAAGTGGTGGAGGCAGGCTCGATTTTATTATTTAAGAGTAAATTAGATAGGTATATGGATGGGAAGGGATTGGAGGGTTATGGTCTGAGTGCAGGTAGATGGGACTAGGTCGGAGAAAGTGTTCGGCATGGACTAGAAGGGCCAAACTGGCCTGTTTCGTGCTGTAATTGTTATATGGTTATATGGTTACTTGCTATTGAGGGCGTGCAGCGTAGGTTTACTAGGTTAATTCCCGGAATGGCGGGACTGTCATATGTTGAAAGACTGGAGCGACTAGGCTTGAAAACACTGGAATTTAGAAGGATGAGAGGGGATCTTATCGAAACGTAAAAGATTATTAAGGGGTTGGACACGTTAGAGGCAGGAAACATGTTCCCAATGTTGGGGGAGTCCACAACAAGGGGCCACGGTTTAAGAATAAGGGGTAGGCCATTTAGAACTGAGATGAGGAGAAACCTTTTCAGTCAGAGAGTTGTGAATCCATGGAATTCTCTGCCTCAGAAGGCAGTGGAGGCCAATTCTCTGAATGCATTCAAGAGAGAGCTAGATAGAGCTCTTAAGGATAGCGGAGTCAGGGGGGTATGGGGAGAAGGCAGGAACGGGGTACTGATTGAGAATGATCAGCCATGATCACATTGAATGGCGGTGCTGGTTCGAAGGGCCGAATGGCCTCCTCCTGCACCTATTGTCTATTGTCTATGAGCACCACAAACCTGTTACCTCCAACACCAAAGTTTTCAGGCACATGAGAAACCTCTTGCAGTTTCCTCTAAGTAACACACTGGCCCAACTTGAAAATATATCAAAAATCATTAAGCATAATCAAAGACCAAAAGTGCACATGCAAGGACCAGTCTCACCCTGGTCACTCCCTTTTTAGTTTAGTGATACAGCCCGTAAACAGGCCCTTCGGCCAACCGAGTCGGCACCGCCCAGCGATCCCCGCACACAAGCACTATCCTACACGCACTAGGGACAATTTACAAATTTACCAAGCCGATTAACCTGCAGACCTGCATGTCTTTGGAGCGTGGGAGAAAACCGGAGTTCAATAGACAATAGACAATAGGTGCAGGAGTAGGCCATTCAGCCCTTCGAGCCAGCACCTGGAGAAAACCGACACAGGTCACAGGGAGAACGTGCAAACTCCCTACACTCGCGGTCTCTACAATCACTCGCGGTCAGGATCCATCCCAGGTCTCTGGCACCGTGAGGCAGCAACTCTACCGTGCCAACTCTTCTCCCCTCTCCCTTCAGGCAAGAGGTTTGAGACGCACATTCCTCCAGAATCAGACAAGTTTCTTCCCAGCAGGTATCAAGGCAACCGAACGGTCCTCTCATCAACTAGAGAGCGACCCAGACCTCTCATCTACCACATTGGAGAACTTTTAAACTTGAATCGTACTTTATCTTGCACTAATTTGTGTACCCTTTATCAGTGCACAGTGAAAGGAGTGATTGTAATCATGTATCGACTTTTCTTTGACTAGCACGCAAAAACAAAAGCCTTTCACAGTACCTCGGTGAATGTGACAGTGATAAAATGAACTAAAACTAAATGACTAAACTTCCATCTTCAGTTGCCCAAATCCTGGAACTCCCTCCCAGTGACTCACCACAGGGGCGATCAGTGCCGGCTTTGCTGGTCAATCCTAAATCCATGGAAAGGTGAATGGATGCAAACATCCATAAACTAAAACTCTCGTTTGTTTGTTCCTGTGAAAAAAGACTTTCTCATCTCGGTCCTAAAAGACTTCCCCCTTATCCTTAAACTGTGACCCCTTGTTCTGGACTTCCCCAACATCGGGAACAATCTTCCTGCATCTAGCCTGTACAACCCCTTAAGAATTTTGTAAGTTTCTATAAGATCCCCCCTCAATCTTCTAAATTCCAGCGAGTACAAGCCGAGTCTATCCAGTCTTTCTTCATATGAAAGTCCTGCCATCCCAGGAATCAATCTGGTGAACCTTCTCTGTACTTCCTCTATGGCAAGAATGTCTTTCCTCAGATTAGGAGACCAAAACTGCACGCAATACTCCAGGTGTGGTCTCACCAATGCCCTGTACAAAGTACAACTGCAGCAGAACCTCCCTGCTCCTATACTCAAATCCCCTCGCTATGAATGCCAACATACCATTCGCTTTCTTCACTGCCTGCTGCACCTGCATGCCTACTTTCAATGACTGGTGTACCACGACACCCAGGTCTCGTTGCATCTCCCCTTCTCCTAATCGGCCACCATTCAGATAATAGTCTGCTTTCCTGTTCTTGCCACCAAAGTGGATAACCTCACATTTATCCACATTATACTGCATCTGCCATGCATTTGCCCACTCACCTAACCAAGTCGCGTTGCAGCCTCCTAGCATCCTCCTCACAGCTAACACTGCCCCCCAGCTTCGTGTCATCCGCAAACTTGGAGATGTTGCATTCAATTCCCTCGTCCAAATCATTAATATATATTGTAAATAGCTGGGGTCCCAGCACTGAGTCTTGCGGTACCCTACTAGTCACTGCCTGCCATTCTGAAAAGGACCCGTTTATTCCTACTCTTTGATTCCTGTCTGCCAGCCAGTTCTCTATCCACATCAATACTGAACCCACAATACCGTGTGCTTTAAGTTTGCATACTAATCTCTTATATCTCAAGTATTCCACACTTCCAGCATCTGTAACATTTACCGCTAAAAATTAACTCATAATAGACAGAAAAAAAGGAAAGCCAACCCTCTGACGAAGGGTCTTGACCCAAAACGTCACCCATTCCTTCCCTCCAGAGATGCTGCCTGTCCCGCTGAGTTACTCCAGCATTTTGTGTCTATCTTTGGTTTCAAATCAGCATCTGCAGTTCCTTCCTACACCAATGGTATGAATGTTGAATTCTCCAATTTTAGGTAATCTCTCATCTTGCTATTTCCCCCCTGTGCCTCACCTCGACTTGCATCTATTTCTCCCCTTTCCCCCAGTCCTTCCTCTGGCTTCATAAATCGCCCAAGTCTTCAATCCTTTTGTCTCACACCCGTTTTTACTTTGTTCCAACTATCTGCCTATCACCCCCCACCCCATTCGTTTTCACCTATTACCTACCAGTCTTCATCTTGCCTCACCTTTCTCCCAGCTTTCTCTCCCCCCACCCCCACAATCAGTCTGAAGTCGGGTCCCAACCCAAAATGCTGGAGTGGGTCAGGCAGCATTTTTAGAGAATATGGATAGGTGGCTTTTTTGGGTTAGGACATTTCGTCAGACCTTTCCCGGCCTGAAACCTCACCTATCCGTGTTCTCCAGATATGCTGTCTGAGCCGCCGAGTTACTCTAACGCTGTGTCTATCATTGGTAGCGGGTTGGGCTGAAGAGTCTGTCTCCATGCTGCAGGACTAACAGAATTCTACACCATCGTAAATCATGAGCAGCATTGAAAGTTTAGTATAGTTTAAGAGATACAGCACGGAGACACAGAGTCTGTGCTGACCAGCGACCACCCCGTGCACTATCGCTGTCCTACGTAGTAGGGACACTTTACCTTTTTTTTTTTACCGGTGCCAATTAACCTACAAACCTGCACGTCTTTGGAGTGCGGGAGGCAACCGGCTCTCCTGGAGCAAACCCACGCAGGTCACGGGGAGAGCGTAGAAACTCCGCACTGACAGCACCCGTAGTTGGGATTGAATCGGGGTCTCCAGCACCGTAAGGCAGCAACTCTACCGCTGCGCCACCGTGCCGCCCTAAGCGTGAACGTATTTTTGGAGCCAATACCACTTACCGAGGAAGAAACACGCCAGGTTTAATTCACAAACCCAGTAATATTGAGTCATTCATTACAACACTCGTTATGTGCTTTTATTGGCATTTTTATTGAAAAAAAAAACATTGTGAGGGAAATGCCCCACATATTTCACTAAATATCATTATAGATTCACCCCTCCCCCCCCCCCCCCAGGTCCAATAATCTCAAGTTTAGAAAAGTTCACTGTAGATTTGTGTGATCCTGGAATTCGGGTTTTTGTGATTGTAGATGGATTCACGTCAGAGTATCGGCAAGCAGCCTCCCTTTGCTGAAAGTCCATTAGATCCACATGTACTGTTCACACGTTGTGAAGAAGTGGGATCTCTTCCCAACTGGATTGGAGATCAGTTCAGTGCCTGCTACTTCCACCATCGCCTGTTGTTTTAACATTTAAAAATAAACTCCATTCCATCAAAGGAAAAAAAAAAAAAATTGCATTTCTAACCCTCTAATAATGTGAGATTTTTTTCTTGAATCTGTCCGTAACTAACATAATATACCTAGGCACATGAAACACACTCATTTCATCCTGTGAACCAACATGAGACCAATTAATTAATATTTTATTGGGTAAATGGTTTAAAATGTAACAATAGTGTTAATACGACTACATTGTCCCACAATCCATGTCTCATTGACCCATTGATCATTTTATAATAAAGTTCACCGCTCCCTACACACTGACTTACAACCGTACTATAAATGCCCATTTCAACAATCATAACATTAATAGTAATTGTAATTTTTTTTTTAATGTGGAAGTGGATCTAATCATAATGAAAGGGAGTTCGTCGCGTACACTGTGGTGCCATTATTCAACAATTACTAACAAAATGAAAGCATTTTTTTGGGCGCAGACTACACCAGGTAGTCTTTATTCCCCCCCCCCCCCCCCCCAATCCTCTCCCCCCCCCCCCCTCGCGTCTGTGCGCCAGTAGGTGAATCAGTCTGCTGGCGACAGTGTTAACTCATTTCATCTTCAACGTATAAAACCCCCCCCCCCCACTAAAATAACTTAGAAACTAGATCCAAAAATTCTGAAAAGAATCGACTTCAATGTACAAAATCTGTCATACATGTGTTAGAAAAGTCTGAAACAAGTCTCTCGCTCTCTCAGTGCGGTGACAGCCAGTGCAGTTACTGGGTCCAGAGTAAAATTAAGAAACAAGAGATCAAACAACAATGGCAAAAAATAATTAAACACATCTTTGTATAAAGATTTTCCTGCTGGTCTCTAAGATACAGATTAAAGAATCTCTTAGGTCTGAGAGGCACACAAGTAGACTTCTTCAATTATAGCCACTGTTTGACAAAGTTGCCAGTCATCAAATGTTCAACAGTGCTCAATGAGAATCTTCAAATTAAACTTAATTGAATCAACACTACTAGCAAAAAAAGTTACAAATTGTACAAAAATAAAAAACAAATTATTAAAATCTCCTGCGGTAGTTAGCCTTGAAGGACCGGAAAGCAGGCTTAATTCACAGCAGCTAGTTCATGGCTGGAGGTATCTTTGGTTCAGTCTGAACGACGACAAACACGATGAAACCTCTACTGCACAACAGTATATAAAAGTGAACATGTCTCGAGAGGTGGCATTTAATGTAACAGCCCCGTAAAAATATTAAATATCTAATGCTTCAGTTTATTCGTTTTCTCAAAGGAAACAAGATTGCCCAGCATGGACACACTGTCACGCTTCTATAGATACAGATGAAGAGATATGTCCCATTCCTCCACGCCATGCAGGGAAGTATTGCTGACCGGTTCCTAGCAAGGCAGCAGGATTTTATATATTTGTTTTCATTATTACACTGGTAATAAAGTTTTGTATAATATCTGCATATATCAAGATTATTCCGATATGATTCCAGAAGTCAGCATGACCAGTCACGTGACCTATTCAGAGTCGTATAGCACCATTTTTCCCTCTCTCCCCCCCCCCCCCCCCATTTCCCCCCCCCACTCCCCGCCAACGAGCGGCGAGCTGAGGTAAAGGACAGACATGCCGTAATGATAGGCATGATGCTCAGAGAAATTCAGTAAACTACGTTTCCACTTGGCAGCCAACAAGATTGTTCAGTTTTGTGCTATTTTGTGTCAAAATTAAGGCAACACAAGTGAAATTTAAACAATTGCTTTTGGAGATACGGTGAATGCACATCCCATAAAACTTCTTTCAATGTGACTAATGGAAGGAGTCATCTAACACTGCAGCTTTAACACACTGAACTCTTATCTCAATGTCTAAAAAAACCTTCATCACTTAAGAGTCTGCCTCCTCTTTAAAGTGCCTATTGGGAGATTCAAAAAGAAGAATTTCCTCCAACAGTCACAAGATAAAAATCTAATGTTGACACAAAAAATTGCAGATTTACAACAAACAAAAAAGACTCAGAGTGCTGGAGTAACTCAGCGAGTCAGGCAGTATCTCTGGAGGACATGGATGTTCTCCAGACATGCTTCCTGACCCGTTGAGTTGCTCCCACACTTGTGTGAAATTCAAATATAGTTTTATTTTTAAATGATAGGGTCTTTGAAGCTTAGTTGATCTTCAACAGTAAGGCCAGATCTTAAAAATTCTTCAGAAAAGTAATTATTTAAGGCTCTAATATACAATTGAATAGAATAATGATCATAACAAAAAAGGTAGCCGTATCAAAGGCTAAAACTATAAAGACAAGGAACTCCTACACTAGTGGACCTGAATTTGACTTGTTTCAATCGTGCTCTGAGGACTAGAATAGCTACGAGCAGGATCTATAATCTTTCAGGCCAAGAGAAAGAAATGTCCTTTGGAACCAGCAAAGAGCCCATTGATGCCAGATCTAAAGTCTTAATTTGGATAGTTGTCTGCACCCTTTTTCCCTGAAGTGATACAAGTTCATTATTTTCTTAAAAGGAAAGCAGACAAACATAAGGCCTAGCAAGTAAATACCATGTTGTGAAATTTCACACACGTAACCTGTTGGGAAATTAGAACAGGCATCTAAAATAACCCCACATTAGCTCGTCCAAAAGCTGGAAATGCAACGCAAAAAAGCAGAAAATGGAAAGTATTACTAACTGTTCCTGTTTCGTGTTTTGCATCCGGTCATACCTGGTTACCAAAAAAGCTAGTCTTAATCAGAAAATCTGCGATAACATAATAATCTACTAATTTAAACCTCTAACACTGACAATGAGTGCCTGAGCAAATTATTTTCTTTACAAAATGTGTTGGCAGGTTCAGGTTGCATAAAACACTGCATTTTAATGCTTCCCTGAGATATAGCACCATGATAGCCCAGTCACCTTGTCTTAATTCTCTCCTTTCCATTATAATTACTAACCCTCACACACCGACTAATGCAATCACACTGGAGCTTGGAAAATGAAAGAGAGAAAATTGTTAGGTCAATCACCTATAATTAAATCCACCTCGTTTGTCTCACTAAAAGATTACATGCGCCAGAACCACAGGATCATCACAGCTTGGCTAATTATTGGAAAAAGGTTCAATCAATGTCTCTATTTTCCTAGTAGCCAGATGGGTCTGTTTTCTCCACTAATTCAGTCAGAAACTGAGCTGGGAAATTACATTTTGAAGGAGAAAATTTATCACGTTGCTGCTTGGCCTAATCGAATGAACAGGGACTGATGATACATTCAGTTTTGTGATATTTCAGACGTGTAAAGCTTTTCACTGTACCTCGGTGCGCGTGACAATAAACTAAACCGAACTATCTCTTGGGTACATTTGCTTTGCCAATGCAAGCAGTTCCAAAACATGGCAGCAGCTTCAGCGATTTAAAACAAAAAATGGGTTACTCTAAAAGGACCATCCAGTGCACGAATAATTGTCATGTGGGGGGAGGGGGTAAATTTATTCTATAAAACAATTTAACACGTGACATCTTCCCTTGTCCCTGGAGGAGGAGAAAAAACCCACTCAAGATAAAGACACATAATACAAGAAAACTCTCACACAACGCTATGCTAGTGATGTGTAATCATGCTTTTAAACCGGAAATCAAATCGTACTAAATCTCAACTCTTGATATCAATTTTTTTTTAAAATCAAATAATTCTGCACCAGCCCCATGATATATTAAAGAAAAAAAAATCCCACAAGGGGAAGTGAAACTGGAATAGTTGTATTCGAGTGTCAGTGGATACGAGACACATTATCATTACTCTCCATCTGGCAAATGTACCCAATAGATACTCCAACGTAGGTAAGTTAGTGGGACATTTTGACCATGACTAGTCTGCACACACACACACACACATGTATATATATATATATATATATTTAAGATATGATATTTGCGTTATTCAATTTCGACCTTTCTTTCACACCTAGGAGGATTTAATCTGGTCACTGGCCTCCAATTGTACTTGGCACACACAATGGATCTGTCGGTCAATAAAACCAAAAGTCCAAAACTGAGCACAAGCACAAGCAGCTGAGAGTCTCGCAGGCATTTAGCACCACGGGTACAATCTCTTTCTCCAATCGCCACGGACTGCTGCATTTTAAACCAAAGAGGGGAAACAACAAAAGTTTCAAGCTATTTTTTCTTACACTAAATGATGAGCACAAGGGGCTCGATGCAAATCTAAAGCAGCACTGCGGTAAATCTGTTGATAACTCAATGTTGAGTCTGTAGAAGGGTCTCGACCTGAAACGTCACCCATTCCTTCTCTCCAGAGAGGCTGCCTGTCCGCTGATTGACTTTAAAGAAAACTGCCTTACGGCAGTTCTATCTGTTTAATGAGGAAACAACGTGGCCCAAGATCACAAGGATATAACCTGAAAAGTCCTGTTCTTGGAATTTTGGCAGCCCAGAACAGACTCGCTAATAATTATCTCAATTCTCCTTCCATTCAGCCACAGATTTAAAGAAATTTTGGGAATGCAAAAAAGCAAAAAATATGACAATTTCATTGGAAACAAAATTTCTCTTTGTACAAAAAGTGTTTTGAACGAAATCACAATGATTCTTGATCTCCACCCGTTGCCAAGCTGACGTCAACAAAGCAGCCATGCCGTGTCAGTGTGGCAACGGAAACTATCATCATAAAATGGTACAGTAATAGAGATAGCTAGACCAGGAAGGGGCAGGCTCCCCAGGGAAGAGGTCAGCTGATAGGTCGAGTGACTGGTCATGCAAGTCTCTGTCAGGAATAATGGTTGTATGGTGGTACAGGGTGTGCAATGCCATTCTGGTAGTGGTGGTGCTGACGGTGGGCAAGATACTCGGAGTAGCTCAGTGTCATCTTTTCACTGTGGTACCTGCAGAGAAGACAGAAAAACATTCCTTAAAGAGGTCCAAAAACAATCAATGGAGCACGTCAACCACTGATACATTAAACTCTTTCCTCCCCCCCCCCCTCTCCCCCCCCTCCCTCTCCCCCCCCCCCCCCCCCCCACCCACCCACCCCTCAACAAAAACTTTGCAACTGCAGAATCTCCATTTCATACCAGATTATAACTGTCACAAACTTCTACAGGACTCCAATCAGTGAGGATAGGGGACAAATCATCCCCTATGATAATCTCAACACTAGGGCTCCGCAAGGATGCGTTCTCAGCTCCCTTCTTTACCCACCACTACACCCACGACAGCGCAGCCAGGTACAAATCTAATTCAATTTTAAAAATCCACAGACGACACCACCATTGTGAGCCAGACATCAAATAGTGATGAGACGGTGTACAGGAAGGAGATTGAAAAACCTCGTGTCCTGGGATCGAGACAACAACCTTTCTCCAAAGATCAGCAAGACGAAGGATATAGTGATGAACTTTAGGAAGCAAAGACACATACCCCACTTTGCATTGATGGCATCGAACTAGAGATGGTTGAAAACTTCAAATACCTGGGAGTCAGTATCACCAACAACTTCTCCTGGACCACCCGTATTGAAGCAACGACCAAGAAAGCTCACCAACACCTCTACTTCCTTAGAAAGTTTAGGAGGTTCGGCATGCCCCCAACAACTCTCACAGATGTGCTGTAGAAAGCATTTTATCAGGATGCATCACAGCTTGGTTTAGGAACAGCTCCTTGCAAGACCGCAAGAAATTGCAGAGACTTGTGGACGCAGCCCAGACCATCACACAAACCAACCTCCCTTCCATCAACTCCATCTACACCTCACGCTGCCTCGGCAAGGCCAGCAGCAGAATCAAGGACCAGTCGCACCCAGGACACTTCTCCCCTCTACCATCAGAGGCGTAGAAGTGTGAAAACCCACACCTCCAGATTCAGGGACAGTTTCTTCCCAGCTGCCATCATGCAACTGAACCATCTTATCACCAACTAGAGTGGTCCTGACCTACCATCTACCTCATTGGAGACCCTCGGACTATCTAAAAAGCAGACTTTACTGGACTTAATCTTGCACTAATTATTTCCTTTATCCTGTATCTAAACACTGTGGATGGCTTGATTGTAATCACATATAGTCTTTCCTGTTAACTGGATAGCATGCAACAAAACATTTTTCACAATAAACTAAACTTATTGAAATTCCACTCTTCATTCTTTGCAAGGAGATTGCTCAAAGCTGCAAAGGGTGGTATTATGGCCAGCTGCAGCTTGGACTTTGAAAAAGGCGCCAAACAGGGTGACTTTTACCAATGGTCTCAGTGGGCAATTTACTGAATTGTCTGTAAGTGAAGAACTTCACTGTACCTCGGTGCGTGATAATAAAGAACCATTAAACCAATTAAAAAAACGAAACACAAAGTTTTGGAGTAACTCAGCGGGTCAGGCAGCGTTGCTGGAGAACATGGATAGGCCATGTTTCGTGTCCGGGCCCGTTTTCAGCCATCCACGTTCTGCAGAGATGCTGCCCGACACGTTGAGTTTAGACTTTAGATATACAACGCAGAAACAGGCCCTTCAGCCCAGCGAGTCCGCACCAAACAGCGATCACCCCGTACTCCACCACTTTGTCTCTTCTTTTTGTAAACTAGCATCTGCAATTCCACGCATCTCCAATAAAAATCAGCTCATTACTGACACGCAAAAGCAGGCAAGACTGAATCAGTGTAGATGCTTACCTTGATTTTTTTACTTGTATACAGCAATCCCAAGCCACGAATTTCCCTTACTGTTTATTACCACTGTGGTATTCCACTGCACGATGAGAAATATGACACCCTATTCTATATCTTCAGCACTATAAAGGAATACCAATTAATTTCTCTCAAAAATCCATCCTGGGAGGAACTTGAACAAAACCTACCCCGACTGAATGCTGCAACTCTGAGTGAATAATTACCAGCATTTTCTTGCTGTCCCAACATTTATCCCTGCACCTACACCAAGAAAATGATTAACCGGTCATTTATCAAAATTATCATTAGACTTTAGAGATACAGTGTGGAAACAGGCCCTTCGGCCCACCGAGTCCTCGCCGACCAGCGGTCACCCCGATACTAGCACTATCCTACACACACTCGGGACAATTTACAATTTTTTACCAAAGCCAATTAACCTATAAACCTTTACGGCTTTGAGGTGTGGGAGGAGAGCGGAGCACACTGAGAAGACCCACATGGGTCACAGGGTTGAAGGGACAAACTCAGCACAGATAGCACCCGTAGTCAGAATCGAACCCCATTATCTGGCGCTGTAACACAGCAATACTGCCGCGCCACTGTGCCTCCCTCAAGTATCCATTGGTTCACACAGTGGCTGTGGCTTGGTTCAAACAGTGTCTACACTGAAAGTAATTCACTGACTGAAGCGACTGACAGAATGTGGCAGGCACGCAGCGCACGACGTACATGCACGCTGCACTCCTGAATGGCTGGAATTGGACGGTGAAGCCAAAATTTCATCCAAAGGTCTGCACAGGGTTCAGTAAAGATAAACCCCACAATCACGCTCGTGTCCAGTGAACTCGGATGACAATAATCATCTTGTGTAAACATTAAACCCGGCAGCGAAATGAGACAATGCCAAGGATCATTAAAGTACTAACAAAGTGAGAGAACTCCGACGACTGGGCCTTCAGCAGCAGATATGCTAGCACCATACTGCCCTCCCCTGGAAGGAACACCCTCACAGTCAGTACTGTTTCACACAACGGCTGGTGGGTGTATGGGACGAGATGCCAGAGGAGGAGGTCGAGGCAGGTATTATTTCAACGTTTAAGAAACATTTGGACAGGTGCACGGATAGGACAAGTTTGGAGAGAGTATGGACCAAACGCAGGCAGGTGGGACTAGTGTAGTTGGCCGCATGTGGGCAAGATAGACCAAGGGGCCTGTCTCCACACTGTATCGCTCTGTGACTCTATTCGTTGAAGAATGTTTATCAATGTTTTAAACACAGGGTTTTAGAGTATACAATGATATAATAACCCAACTGCTCTACATTTATATGGGGGGGGGGGGGGGGGGGGGAGGGGTGGGAGTGGGAGAGGGAGAGGAGAGGGTGCTGCACCAATGCAGGAGAGGTTTGGGCCCAATGGGTCCACTTGGTCCAGTATACTTTAAAAATCTATTAATGGAGTTTCCTGCATCCACTGCCATCCTCAAACAAAAACAAAGACTCTGGTTACTGGCAAAGTGCAGGAAGATGGGGTTAATATGATGTGTGCCCAATGGTTAGTATGGACATGATGGGCCGAATGAAGTGCTTCCTTGCTTTTTGACACCATGACTTGCACTTATAAAGCATTCGTCATATTGTCCGAATATCTCAAATCACCTTACAGGGTACTGAAATGTAGAAAAGCTCATAATAAACGTGCAAAAAGCAAACTCACACAAACAGCAACATGACATTAAGAACATTTGCTTTGGCAGTATTGACTGAGGAATGAAAGCAAGATCATTTTCTCAAAGGGACGGTTGGAATGACAATTGCTAGTTGTCCCATTAACATTAAATCCTCGAATGAACAGGACTCAAATCAACCTGGTAACGGATTTAAATTCTACTGCTATCCTACTGTCTGATTCACCACTACCCCATTGTGGACATTGGTCGGTGAAATTGACTGAGAACTACTGGGGAAGTAAAACTGCAAGGTCGTCTTAGGAAGTTCGGCATGCTCTCAACAACTCTCACCAACTTCTACAGATGTGCTGCAGAAACCTCGCAAACCATCAGGTCTCAGCAAACCACAAAATCTGGAGAGCTTTCACCGATTACAATGCCATTAGACCACTACCATTTATTATAGTTCAATCTCACCACCATCACTATTTCCAAATACAGGTTTGAGATACACAACCACTGCACAGGTCAAAACTGTTTATACACTAGTAGACACAATGAGCTGCAGCAGGCACTGGTTCACATCTGAGCAGAGATGACTTTATATCAAAGCTAGATTACTCCAGCACATTGTGTCTGTCTGCAGACTACTTATGTTCTTCATATACTCATTTATAGTTACCAGCCAGGTTCCAAATCGTGATAAGAGCATAAGGTGAGGGTGAAAAGATTTAATAGGAATCTGAGGGGTAACTTTTTCACACAAAGGGTGGTGGGTGTATGGAACAAGCTGCCGGAGGAGGGAGTTTAGGCTGGGACTATCGCAGCATTTATGAAACAATTAGACATGGAAAGGACAGGCTTAGATGGATATGGGCCAAACGCAGGCAGGTGGGGCTAGTGTAGATGGAACATGTTGGCTGTTGTGGGCAAGTTGGGCCAGAGGGCCTGTTTTCACACCGTAGGACTCTATATATACACATATTGAAGTCATAATCCTTGTACTCTTATTGTACTTCAAGTGAAATTTCCCTCCCCCTTACCTCATTCAGTTATCGGGGAGGGAGGGGGGTGGTGGGTGGAAGAGGGGGAGAGCAGGAAAATCAGCAAACTCAGTGGACGTGTTAGAGGTCCGAACTGTATTTGGTTTTCCCCTGGCTGTGGTTCCACATTTGCCAAATATAAAAGAGGAAGGGAGAGGATTTGGACTGTCAGGAAGAACACAAAGGCAATAACAGGTGGAAATATCCGGAGCAAGAAATTTGGACTTCCATGCTGCCTTTCACAGAATAAACAATCTAAACTGCATTCCAAAGGTTTTAACCTCTGTTCTACAGCAGGAAATGTTACTAGTGCCGGAAAGTAACAGGGATAGCACGGTGGCGCAGCAGTAGAGTCACTGCCTCACAGCACCAGAGACCTGGATTCCATCCTGACTACGGGCGCTGTCTGTACGGCGTTTGTACTTTCTCCCCGTGACCTGCGTGGGTTTTCCCCGGGAAATCTGGTTACCTCCCACACTCCAAAGACGTGCAGGTTTGTAGGTTAATTGGCTTGGTATCATTGTAAATTGCCCCGGATGCATGCAGGATAACGTTAGTGTGCGGGGATGCTGGGCGGGGCACTCGGTGGGCCGTGGGGCCTGTTTCCGCGCTGTCTCCCTCTAAACAAGACAGTGAGTATACAGGGAATGCTGTGGGACTTTTAGAATGCCCGGGCTGATGGCCTCACAGTCATAAGAGCGAACCTCAAATGGCGCCTTGCCTCTCAGATCAAGGAGGGGGAGAGCAGAATGAAATGCAACCAAAACTGGAGGGGGAACAGCCACAAAATTGCATTTTAGACACAAATGATTATTCCATGGGCGAGTTAGAAATAGTAACCTTGGATTCCATACAAAACAATGCAAACCCTCATGGTTAACTCCAGCATTACACTCGTTGCCCTTGAAGGAGATCAGGAATAATAACAATGGAGGTTGTTAAACTGAGATTGTTTCGTAGAGATAGAAAACACAACTGTGGAACTGCTTGAAGAAAATTTGGATTGTAATTAAAATTGCCGCCTGGGATATTGTCCCAAATGCTGGAACAACAAGCCCTGTACATTCTGACGTTCAGATGCAAAGTCCACCCGCGTGAGCGGTGAACTCTGTCAGGGACTCCAAAAGGAGAAGAACCGAGAAGAAAAGGCAGGTGCAGAATACATTTACCCTAATTCCAATGGAAGTGAAGTTTGAGGTTTTCACTGTGTACGATAGGTAGCTGATTTTAAGAAAAATGTTTCATGTTTAAGAGACTGAGCAACTCCCTAAAGTTGTGAGGGTGGAGAGGGGGGGGGGGGTGGGGGGAGGGAGAAGGGGAGAGAAGAGTAGTAACAAAAATCATACTCAGTACCACCACACAATTGATGGGTCTTATCTGTTGCCTCCAGCATGACCTACTTATGCCAATGCCTACCTAGAGTGTGCTGGTTGTGTGTTTAAGTGAGAACAAGGGCATTGAGGCATCCACTCAACCTACCGGGTAAGTCATTGAGATGCCCGAGTAGCTCATTCTAAACTGCAAAATCCGCCCCATTAAGACTATTAACGGCTTCCCTAAACGTTATTCCCTTATCATGAATCTACACGCTGTCAATGGATCGATTGTAATCACGTATTGTCTTTCTGCTGACTGGCTAGCATGCAACAAAACGCTTTTCACTGCACGTGACAATAAACTGAACTGAGCTGCGATCCTCTTCTGGTTTGGTTTCCAGAAGGCAATTGTTCTTTGAGCTGACCTTCACACTTAAGGTGGCAGTGTAAATGGCAGAGTATCCCAGCTCCTAAGTGGGTGCTGGCTCGAAGGGCCGAGTGGCCTACTCCTGCACCTATTGTCTACTGTCTAAGAATGTGGAGCAAGATTCAGACCTGTTGCTGCTGTTGCGGCTGTCTGCAAGGGTCCTCAAGGTTAGAGGTCAACCTTCATTGCCCCCACTCCAGAATAAACCACATTCACTCAACTTCCATCATGAACCTGCAGTAAATGGACAAGGCTTGTGAATGTGCAGACTCAGAGGCTTTGTTAACTTATTCACTTTTTATGTTTCCCTACCATTGAGATTTAACTGGCTCACCTGAAATCGCTAATTTTATCCTTCCATCTTTAGCCGTAACATTTGTAATTCTCCAGTTCTTAGACTTTGGTCTCCTTCCCCAATATTTCAACATACCTCTAGAATCATGAACAGATAAAACATAGAAAAATAGGTGGGAGGAGGAGGCCATTCGGCCCTTTGAGCCACACCACCAGCTGTTATCAGGCAACTGGTCCTCTCATCAGATAGAGTGTGGTCCTAACCCAACTAACTCACAGGAGACTGTGGAACTAACTTTAATTGGACTTTATCAGACTTCATTGATATATCCTGCACTAAACATTGTATCTGTGCATTGCGGACGGCTTGGTTGTATTCATGAATAGTCTGGACAGCACGCAAACAAAAGGTTTTCACTGTACATCAGTACATGTGACAATAATAATCTAAAGTAAACTATCTACGAATGTTGGAAAGATTAGACAGTAACTCAACATCATCAGTCAGGGTATCGAGTGTAGAAGATGGGATGTGATGTCACAGTTGGACAAGGCTTTAGTGAGGGTGCATTTGAAGTACAGGTGCTCCCCAACGTACGATGCTTCGACTCTCAATATTTCGACTTTACAATGATGCAAACGCTGGGCTACAGCAGCGAGCCGCAGATCGCACCCGGCCACCTGATCAGGTATTAAATGCATTTCGACTTGCGATATTTTCGGTTTACGATGGGTTTATCGGAGCGTAACCCCGGTCGGTGTAAGTCGAGGAGCACCTGTATTACGTTCAGTTTTGGTCACCCTGCTATACGAAAGATGTTGTTAAGAAGGAAAGAGTGCAAAGGAGATTTGCAAGGATGCTGCCAGGACTTGAATGGCTGAGCTGGGGCTTTATCTGTTGGAGTGCTGGAAGATGAGGGGTGATTATACCGAGGTGTACAAGAACACGAGGGGAATTACTAGGGTGAATGCACAGAGTCTTTTACTCAGAAAGGGCAAACAGAGAACTAGAGGATACAAGTTTAAGGCGAGAGGGGAGAGATGTAATAAGAACCTAAGAAGTAACTTTTTCACTCGGAGGGCGGTAGGTATATGGGATAGACAATAGACAATAGGTGCAGGAGGAGGCCATTCGGCCCTTCGAGCCAGCATCGCCATTCAATGTGATCATGGCTGATCATTCTCAATCAGTACCCCGTTCCTGCCTTCTCCCCATACCCCCTGACTCCGCTATCCTTAAGAGCTCTATCTAGCTCTCTCCTGAATGTATTCAGAGAATTGGCCTCCACTGCCTTCTGAGGCAGAGAATTCCACAGATTCACAACTCTCTGACTGAAAAAGTTTTTCCTCATCTCAGTTCTAAATGGCCTACCCCTTATTCTTAAACTGTGGCCCCTTGTTCTGGTCTCCCCCAACATTGGGAACATGTTTCCTGCCTCTAACGTGTCCAACCCCTTAATAATCTTATACGCTTCGATAAGATCCCCTCTCATCCTTCTAAATTCCAGTGTATACAAGCCTAGCCGCTCCAGTCTTTCAACATATGACAGTCCCGCCATTCCAGGAATTAACCTAGTAAACATACGCTGCACGCCCTCAATAGCAAGAATATCCATCCTCAAATTTGGAGACCAAAACTGCACACAGTACTCCAGGTGCGATCTTACTAGGGCCCTGATGAACTAGCTGAGGAGCTAGTTGAGGAAAGTACAATAACAACGTTTAAAGGTACATGGATAGGAAAGATTTGGAGGGATATGGGCCAAATACGACCAGGTGACACTAGTGTAGATAGGGCATCTTGGTCGACATGGGCATTTGGGGCCGAAGGGCCTGTTTCAATGCCGCATGACTATGACTATAGTTTCCACCCCTATTTCCCCACAGGAATGCAAGATGCATCGTGTCTGGACTACGTAATTTATTCACTTTAGTTAAAGCCAGCTTTCTAATATGTCCTCCCTGCTAATGTTCAACTTATTCAATATATTCCTACTAAGTCTTCCATTGTTGTGACTCCAGTGGAATCATGTTTTTAAAGCCTGGTGTAGGGCCAAAGGGTTTGCTTCTGTGCTGTATCTTCTATAACTCTAATTCACTCATTTGGTAGCTCAACCATACCTTCTTATACTTCCTTGAGGAGATCATCTCATTATCCTTGATCGCTCTGTTAGAATCATCATTGAAACCAATAGAGGCTCAGCTCCTAAGCAGAGCACAAAGCTCAGCAAATGTTAACTCTCGTGTTAGACTCCAGTGGCAGAGCAATATATTACCCTGTCCCCAGTATAGAAACATAGAAAATAGGTGCAGGAGGAGGCCATTCAGCCCTTCGAGCCAACACCGCCATTCATTGTGATCATCCCCAATCAGTAACCCGTGCCTGCCTTCTCCCCATATCCCTTGATTCCACTAGCCCCTAGAGCTCTATCTAACTCTCTCTTAAATCCATCCAGTGATTTGGCTTCCACTGCCCTCTGTGGCAGAGAATTCCACAAATTCACAACTCTCTGGGTGAAAAGGTTTTGTCTCACCTCAGTTTTAAATGGCCTCCCCTTTACTCATACTTCCACCTTCACCAATAAAAGATCAGAATTCTGATAATTACTGTGGACTGTGCGGCTAATCTATGGGAACGGACAATTCCTGGCAACACGATTTGCAAGATCCTCTGCAGGTGTTTCTGATCCACAACTCTCAAAACTATTGATAAATTTTCATTGTCCAATTTGTGAAATTGGTTAATGAAAATTAACAACTGATTCAACATTAATTGAAAGAGAGCAAAAATGTGCCACCACTCTGCACAGTGGCGCGGCGGTAGAATTGCTGCCTTACTGCGCCAGAGACCCGGGTTCCATCCTGACCACGGGTGCTGTCTGTACGGAGTCTGTACCGACCTCATGGGTTTTGTCTGGGTGCACCAGTTTCCTCCCACATTCCAAAAGTACGTAGTTTAATTGGCTTGTGTAAATTGCCCCTGGTGTGTAGGATGCCAAAC
Source organism: Rhinoraja longicauda (assembly GCF_053455715.1). Taxonomy (NCBI): domain Eukaryota; kingdom Metazoa; phylum Chordata; class Chondrichthyes; order Rajiformes; family Arhynchobatidae; genus Rhinoraja; species Rhinoraja longicauda. The sequence goes on along the minus strand of NC_135967.1, from coordinate 45,699,336 downwards.
TGGGATAACATAGTGTGTGGGTGGTCGTTGGGCCGAAGGGCCCATTTCCACGATGCATTTCTAAAACTAAAACGTACCAATTCATTCAATTACTAAATTGGCTGTTGGCGATGTTAGCTCTATTCAGAAATGAAAGAGCTTAAGTCCGAGAAGGTGAATATTTACTGCAACACCCACATGGTAATGGGCTTGCAGTTAAACATTTCACATTTGTACACGGTCAATTGAAATGTTTTACAAAAGAACTTTTAAGCAATATTGAAAACAGCCTGTATATTCATACAACACTCGACACAATGGCGCAGCGGATGGAGCTGCTGTCTCATAGTGCCACCGACCCAGGTTCGATCCTGACCTCGGGTGCTGTCGGTGTGGAGTTTGCACGTTCTCCCCGTGACTGCTTGGGTTCTCTCTGGGTGCTCCAGTTCCCCCCCCCGCAACCCAAAGACACGTGGGTTTGTAAGTTAATTGGCCTCTGCAGATTGCACCAAGTGTGCAGGGAGTGGATGAGATCGTGGGATAACTGAACTAGAGTGAGTGGGTTATCAAAGGTCGGTGTGAACTCTGTTGGCCGATGGGCCTGTTTCCATGCCGTACCTCTGAACTAAACAAACAAACTCTGTCGGCAAAATTTAGCATTAATTATCAGTTGCAAGTTTAATACCTATAAACAAAGGTTTTAAAGTACGAATTAAGTTACAATACATAGAAACCATGTTTGTTGCGAAAAGGCAAAAGGATTTACTGCTATGTCAACAAGAACAAGCAAACAAAGTTTATAATGGTACCTCCACAAGGTCATTTCTTTTATTGCACAGCTTATGATAATTACTGGGGCATTTGACATCTTGTGATTGCCGTGCTCCAAACCTCAACTAAGAATCAACCTGAAACTTTAATTCTGTTTCTTGCCACATGAATATCTCAACCAAATTATTTCCCTTTTTTTTGCTCTTTAAGTAATCCAAGGTGTGACAATTTACATGAATATGCAAACAGAATTACAACACCAACAACAACAACAACATTTAAAAGTCACTTGGACAGGTACAAGGATAGGAACAGTTTAGACAGGCATCTTGGTGAGCATGGTCAAGATGGACAGAAGGGCCTGTGTCCGTGACGTATAACTCTAATTATGAAGCTTGCTTATGTACGGGAGCATTCTCTTGCTTTCTTAAAAGGTAAAACAAACACTTCACCATGTTGGCTTTGATGTTGGGAGTTTGGAGCAACAGATGAAAGTATGAATTCAAAGTGCTTTCATTCGTTAGAAAACAGAGGTACAAGGAGCCAGTATTAATCCAAAAAGCATCAATGCATTACCTACCTGTGCATAAAGTCTTGAGGGGAATTGACAGGGTGAATGCACAGTTTCCTACCCATTGCCCATTGATAGGGCAATCAAGAACCAGAGGACGTAGGTTTAAGGTGAGAGGGGAAAGACACAGTTGTACAGGGCCCTAGTGAGACTGCATCTGGAGTACTGTGTGCAGTTTTGGTCTCCAAATTTGAGGAAGGATATTCTTGCTATTGAGGGCGTGCAGCGTAGGTTTACTAGGTTAATTCCCGGAATGACGGGACTGTCATATGTTGAAAGACTGGAGCGACTAGGCTTGTATACACTGGAATTTAGAAGGATGAGAGGGGATCTTATCGAAACGTATAAGATTATTAAGGGGTTGGACACGTTAGAGGCAGGAAACATATTCCCAATGTTGGGAGAGTCCAGACCAAGGGGCCATAGTTTAAGAATAAGGGGTAGGCCATTTAGAACAGAGATGAGGAAAAACGTTTTCAGTCAGAGAGTTGTGAATCTGTGGAATTCTCTGCCTCAGAAGGCAGTGGAGGCCAATTCTCTGAATGCATTCAAGATAGTGCTCTTAAGGTTAGCGGAGTCAGGGGGTACGGGGAGAAGGCAGGAACGGGGTACTGAGTGAGAATGATAGCCATGATCACATTGAATGGTGGTGCTGGCTCGAAGGGCCGAATGGCCTCCTCTTGCATCTATTGTCTATATAATAGGAGCCCGAGGAGCACCTTTCTCACACAGAAGGTGGTGGGTGTATGGAATAAGCTGACAGAGGAGGTAGTTGAGGCAGGTACAATAACACCATGCAAAAGACACTTGGACAGGTTCATAGATTGGAAAGGTTTAGATGGACATGGGCCAAATGTGGGCAAATTTAGATGGAGTATATTGGTCAGTATATTGGTCAGCATGGACGAGTTGAGCCAAAGGCCCTGTGTTAGTGCAATGATCTGCAACCCAAAGTATTTAAAATGTTCTTTAGACTGAATGAGATGGTCCCTTTGAATTACATGGCGAGAAGTAATCATTTTCATGTAGTTCCTCCCCAGGTAACATTCCATGCCTGTGACATGTAGACATGAACCATGAAGACAAGACAGCACAGCGGTAGACTTGCTGCCTCACAGCGCCAGAGACCCAGGTTCAATCCTCACTACAGGTTCTGTTTGTACGTTCTCCCTGTGACCTGCGTGGGTTTTCTCCAGGTACTCCAGTTTACTCCCGCACTCCAAAGATGTGCAGGTTTGTAACGTAATAGGCTTCGGTAAAATTGTAAATTGTACCTGGTGTACGGGGTGATCACTGGTCGGCGCGGACTTGGTGGGCCGAAAGGCCTGTTTCTACACTGTATTTCTAAAGTCTAAAGCAAACAGTTTGTAACCTGATGTCGGAAACGTGGCTACCTGGCAAAATATTTAAATAAAACATAGGCCAGCTAAGGACAACGCCACAAACAGAGTTATCACATGAAATGCCTAGATAGAGTGGTTGTGGAGAGGATGTTTCTACTAGTGGGAGAGTCTAGGACCAGAGGTCACAGCCTCAGAATTAAGCAACGTTCCTTAAGGAAGGAGATGAGGAGGAATTTATTTAGTCAGAGAATGGTGAATCTGTGGAATTCATTGCCACAGAAGGCTGTGGAAGATTTTTTAAGGCAGAGATAGATATAGATTCTTAATTGGTACGGGTGTCAGGGGTTATGGGGAGAAGGCAGGAGAATGGGGTTAGGAGGGAGAGAGAGATCAGCCGTGATTGAATGGCGGAATAGACTTGATGGGCCAAATGGCCTAATCCTGCTCCTATCACATAACCTTATGACATGGGAAAAATAAAAACAGCCGGCAAATCCATCCCGACTGCCCCCCTATACCTTCACTGATGTAGGAGTTGTACATAAATCGGGCATCTGTAACCTGGGGAGGTCCAGTACACGTGGTCTTCCCATCAAATTAACTTGTTAAGTGACTGAGGTGCATGTGGCAAATATTTGTGTTGTATTCTTGCTTTATCAAAAGAATCAACTGCTTCCTTGGGATATTTACTTGAAAGGCCTGTTCATGGGGCTAGGGGAAAGCTTTGTCAGCGTATATTTTGAGATGGCCAGAATAAAGGATGGCAGTGATATTGGAACAGATAAAAGAGCAGTGGATGATGATAAATAAGGAAACAAAGGCCAAATAGGAGGTGTGCAGAATCAAGATTGATAAGTACAATACCACAAACGACAATGCGGGAAACCAAGGTCAGTCTGTATCATGTTGCCTTCTATCTCAAAGATCAAAAGCCTTATGGATTTTACATTGACACCATAAAACAAGGAGACATGTTGTTAACAATCCACTCTGTTCTGTTCCAGCAAATCCGGAGACATGGTCACTCATATTTTGCCCCCCTCCCTTAGTGGGGCTTTTGCAAAAGGACGCCACAACTCCAGATGTGAACGAGTAAGTGAGCATTCTTGCAGCGGATTTGGGCACGCGTGAAAAACAAACAGGGAGCAAATGTGCAGCATGCATCCGGCAGAACACACACTGTATGCGCAACTGTGCTAAACAATAGCCACTCAAGAATCCAGGATTGCAAAATTGAACAAAAAACCACGATGTGGAACACTTACACATAAGAATTCACGATGAACCAATTGTGAAGACTAAAGAACATTCAGCACTGATATCACTCTGCTCCACCTGAATCCTACCATTACAATGAATAAAAGCAAGACTATTTACCAGGGTCCTAGTGTGTGCATGTTCAGTAAAACAGCTATTTTGTTTTGAATGCAGTGCAGTTATGCTTGGACCTTGTTGAAAGACTTTAACAAAACATCCCAAAACTAGTCAAAATATCAAGATTGATATCTTCAATAGCCTCAATAAAAGAAACTACCTGTGAATCAAGCAAGGACAAGCAAATACTTGGCTGCAAATTTATCATCTAGTTTAATTAATCGACAATTAATCCAAGATGCTGCTCAGAGCTAGATTGCACAAACTTCAGAATGAACGGCTACATTTGGCAGAATAATTTGAAATGAAGCTAAGGTAGACATGAAATGTTGGAGTAACTCAGCAGGACAAGCAGTATCTGTGGAGAGAAGGAATGGGTGACGTTTCGGGTCGAGACCCTTCTTCAGACCCATTCCTCTCCAGAGATGCTGCCTGTCCCGCTGAGTTACTCCAGCATTCTGTGTCTATCTTTGGTGCAAACTAGCATCTGCAGTTCCTTCAGCAGCATTTTGAAATTAAGCTATATGGACAACCAAAGCAGTGATCTTTCAGGTACCATCGTGATATAGGAACAGCCTTGCAAACCATCGTGAGAACAAAGGACTTCCTCTTTAAGTAGAATGTGCCAACTCTCAGTTTAATCTTTTTGACCAGTCCATTTCCACAGCATGAAGCTCTTTTTCAGTGGCTAATTGTAGTGAATGCATATCAGGATTCCCAAGTGACTAAACTGCCCGTATTAAATTAAAGTTTTAACTGCCTAGACACAAAAATGCTGGAGCAACTCAGTGGGTCAGGCAACATCTCTGGAGAAAAGGAATAGGTGACGTTTCTGGTCAGTACCTTTCTTCAGACTGAAGAAGGTTTCTTACCTCAGTTCTGCATTCCGATCTGAATTTACAGCATGTTATAATTGTTACGCAGTTAGTAAACTAAATGTTGTGTTGTACATTTAAAAGCAGATTTATCTAAATAAACAACATGCAGGGCTGGAATAACTCAGAGGGTCAGGCCGCAGGGGATGGATAGGCAACGATTCAAGTCAGAACCTTGCTTCAGACCATCCCTCAAGACTGAAGAACAGCTCCACCCAAAAACTATCACCTATCCATTCGCTCCACAGATGCTGCTCGAACCACTGAGTTACTGGACAGCGTTTTTTGCTTTGCTCAAGATTCCAGCATCGACTGTAAAAAAAAGTGTCCCCGCATATCGAAATGAAGCTATATATCTACCTGGTCAGTTTAATGGTCTTCCTGAAATCATTAGAGATGGGAGCTTTGTAGCCACCCTTTCGTAACAAGGAATCTATGGTTTGAGTGTGGTCCCAGCCTGCAATAAAGTACAAAGAGAGCATAGAGTAAACCAGGTTACATTGCTTACACCTTAAATGCATTTTTTAAAAAACAATTTTAAACAGGCAATGGAGCATCAGGCCACAGGTTGCAACCCAATCACATTCTTAAAGTAAGTACATTGAGTACAATAGTTTGGTTAAATGCAGAAAAGCAGCTACTAAGGAATATTATTTTAAAACTTGGGAAAGGGGGAAATCTGTGTTAGAGTGTACATAAAGTGCAACATTGACCTTGCTCCTTCGCAACCTCCGGCAGGTATGTGGCCGTGCGTTTTGATCCTTTTTCATTGATGAATTCTATTCTAATGCCATGTACACCCACCTGGAAGAAATCGGCAGCTTTATTAGAATATGAGGTAGGTAAAAATTAAACCGAGGCTTTAGTACTTAATCTTCCCCCAATGGTACTGTTTATTTTCTCTCAAGTGACCATAGAGCTTCTTTGCTCATTAAAATGTACAGGCCGATGTCAACCAAAGAGCAGTCACTATACCAGCCACAGAGACTCAGAGTTAAATAAAGACAAGGCAAATCCTGATAGAGAAAATGCAATAACAATTTGAAGAAATATCCTAACGAGCGAGAGAAAAAGCAGGGAATTGGAAATGGGGCAGAAGGCATAGTAATAGAGCCCTGGAATAATCTGATACGAGGAACATTTTTACTACAATCATGAACTGAAACGCTAAGGTGATTGAATGGAGACGGAGATGAAAATGGAAAGAGCAACAATCTTCACTTAGCAACTAAATAGCAACACCCATTATCGTCTGCTTACGATTAACGAAAATTTAAGGCTTACTCATTTGCAACCTATAAGCAGTTAAAGGTTACAGAAACTCCAATGTAGGCTTCCAGTGCTGGATACGACTGGGGAAAACCCATTAACAAAAACTGGCATCTTCATTACAAGATTTTTCAAAATATGGAAACATCCTGTCATCAGAATTTATAATTGCTAAAACGTGGTAGAAACATTAGACCAGGGAAGACCACTATGCACGCCTTGAATCCAGGCGTCTAAAATGATTACGCTTTGTTTCCTCCAAAATGAATTAATTCATCCAAAATGAATTAAGCTTAGTTTTTTAGACGCCTTGAATCCAGGCGTCTAAAAAACAAAGCTTAATTCATTTTGCTTACAATTCACTTGAGCCTCAAAGGGACTTGATAAAAATTTAATTTGGTTTTTATTCACATTCATCAAAATCATTTTTTTCCGTAAGTTAATGTCGCATGCACGCAGAATATGATTGGACTAAAGCCGATTGTTATTTCATTCCAAATTAAAAGGAGCCCCAATAACAAAGGCTATATTTACGTGTAGGAAAGAACTGCAGATGCTGGCTTAAATCGAAGGTAGACACAAAATGCTGGAGTATCTGGGACAGGCAGCATGTCTGGAGAGAAGGAATGGGTGACGTTTTGGGTCGAGACCCTTCTTCCGACTCTTTACGTAGTGCTATTTACGTAGCACTTTGAATGCAATTAAATCCTTCAGTTCTTTAAATGGAGTGGACGAAAGGTGAAATTAAAACAGGAATTTCAGGGATGCTCAGCAGATTAGGAATTATCTACTGAGTGAAACACAGAAGATAAAACAATGTGGTTTGTGACCATTTTGAAAAAGCAAAGTTGGGTCACAACGGCAGCAAGATTAAAGGTTTAATTATCGAGAGTCTCTAGGCACAGGAGCATCGAAAGCCAAAATTGGAGGCGGTGGAATCAGAGAGACAATCACTTCACTTCAGAAACATTTAGACAGGCACTTACAGCAGAGAAAAATATGGATCTAATGCAGGCAAATACGATTAGAGTGTGCATGGGCAATAAGGTCAGCATGAACACAGTGGGACGAAGGGCCATTTCCATGCTGTAAAACTCTGTGACTAATATACTGATGATGATGCGGTGGGATAGGAGGGAGAAGTAAAAATACAACAGACCACAGATCATGGATGGACATTGCGTTGAGACCTGGGTGGAGGACAACAATAAGAGTGAAAGAGTAGATAAGGTTTTAAAGTTGTTGGAGGGTTGGTTTGGTGTGGGACAGGGACAAAAATTCTGCAACAAGTTTATGTTATTCCTCTTGTACTGTATGCCTCATTTTAACATAATATGACTTGCCTTTATAATAGCTATCTGCAAAGGCATTTAAAAGAAATGATCTGTTTATCATCTTCTGCCTGCTTCCAGCAGTTTTCCAATGAATGGAGCAGGTTCATCCGTATTTGTTTGTTCATCTAGGAAACTACACAATTCTCTGTATTGAATCGTACCCATCAAATGTCCTAATTCACACCACTAACTTTGTTTAACCTGATAGAATTGTCCTTGCATTTGGCACCAATTTAGCTGTTGTCCACTATTCATCAACATCAAAGACATTTATCAAAAAAAAATCTTTAGCACTAATCAAAGATTACTAATCCCTTTCCGTATCCAAATCTTGTTCAGACAGGAGCATTGTGATATGGCAAGGGTTGAGCAATTAGTTTTGGGTCTTGGCTCAAGTACTGCTTATCTGTCGTCAACCTCCACCCCTTGTCCAGCCTTGGCCTTCTTTCAACCTTGATCCGAACTTTTAACACGAGGTCAACTTAAATCCCTGTTTCCACTAGAACATCTTTACACGTCTAATTTAATCTCTATATCCGATAATTTCCCAATTCATTTCTAATCTCATGGTCCACCCTTCCAACTTGAAGTCAGATGATTTTTTATTCCATCTTGCACACTGGTTAATCACCTACCTTGATCTGTCTTTCCCATTGTTCATCAAATTCTGATCAAAGATCTTGAATACAAATCTCCTCATGCCTCATATCACTAATTTTTTCCCAGTCCCATTTTCTTTCCAATCCAACACAAAGCTTTAGATTACCTTTTCTAACATTATATTTTTTGTCCATTTACAATCAGAGTCATACATGGATTGATACAAGGTGGAAACAGGCTCTTCAGGCCAGCTTGCCCACACCGACCAACTAGTGCCCCTCCACACTAGTCCCACCTGCCTGCGTTTGGCCCATATCCCTCTAAACCTGTCCCATCTGTCGCAATCCCCAAGAAACAACTTTTATTTACAGCAGAGGACAACATCTCAAGGTGTTGCGTAGTAGTTGGCAGCGGGGTTTGATAAACAAATATTGAGCCAGATGAGGTTAGATGAGGAAAAAAAAGGTTAAACTGGGCTAGAAGGAATTCTTCAGAAGAGGGAACAGAGAGATTAAAATTGTGGGGAAGAATTCCTGTGTTTAGGTCCATGCCAGATGAAGGCATGACAACCAATAACAGCGACTAAATTCAACAATAATGAACAGGAGAAAATTAGAGCAACTTAAAAATGGTTCCGAGGAGATTACAAAGATGTAGACCACCAAACAGGAACTGGATGAATAGAACCGCCATGATTGAATGGCGGAGTGGTCTTGATGGGCCGAATTGTCCAATTCTGCTCCTACAACTTATCATATCATATCATATCATATATATACAGCCGGAAACAGGCCTTTTCGGCCCACCAAGTCCGTGCCGCCCAGCGATCCCCGTACATTAACACTATCCTACACCCACTAGGGACAATTTTTACATTTACCCAGCCAATTAACCACCATACCTGTACGTCTTTGGAGTGTGGGAGGAAACCGAAGATCTCGGAGAAAACCCACGCAGGTCACGGGGAGAACGTACAAACTCCTTACAGTGCAGCACCCGTAGTCATAACCAGAATTTGGGATGATTGTAAGTTCAAGTAAAGCAGAACAAAGAACCAGGAATTTATCAAAATAGTCATCTTAAGATAATAGGGCAAATCACACTGGCTGTGGTCAGTAATTCAGAAGGAAACGCCAATATTCAACGGCTCTCAGCTATGTACTGAACTTCTGTGGAACCAATTATTCTGGGACATGGTGACTGATTGCCGCTAGTTTTGATCACTCCTTTCCATTGCCGGGCATCACATGGTGTTGGATCAGAATCTCTGTTCATTTTTATAATAATTCTTTGCTAGGAGATGAGGAAAAAATGGAAATCCAAAAAGAATAAGTTTAGCTTAGTTTTTTTAGTTTAATTTAGAGATACAGTACCGAAAACAGGCCCTTCGGCCCACCGGGTCTGTGCTGACCAGCAATCCCCGTACATTAACACTATCCTACACATACTAGGGATAATTTTTACATTTACCAAGCCAATTTACTTACAAACCTGTACATCTTTGGAGTGTTTTAAACTTTTGGGATATTTTTATAGGGTTTTTTTCCTTACATTTGCAAATTTAATGCTGCAAAATTCAAGATATGTGATCTGTTAATATATCAATTGCTCTAGCAGGAGGCAAAGTTCCAATACCAAGACAGGGTCCTGTCAGTACAGGGTCATAAGGGATAGGAGTAGAATTAGCCCATTCGGCCATTCAAGTCTATCCTGCCATTCAATTATGGCTGATCTATCTCTCCCTCTTAACCCCATTCTTCTGCCTTCTCCCCATAACCCCTGACACCTGTACTAATCAAGTTGGGCCAGTTGGGCAGCACTGTGGCGCAGCTATAAGAGTTGCTGCCTTACAGCACCAGAGACCTGGGTTCCATCCTGACTATGGGTGCTTGAGAGTGATCAGCCATGATCGCATTGAATGGCGGTGCTGGCTCGAAGGGCTGAATGGCCTACTCCTGCACCTATTGTCTATTGTCTATTGTACGTTCTCCCTGTCACCACAGGGGGTTTTTCTCCTGGCCCTTTGGTTTCCTCCCACATTCCAAAGACGTGCAGGTTTGTAGGTTAGTTGGCGCATAGTGTGTGGAATACAGGCGATCGAGGGTTGGCGCAGATTCGGTGGGCCGTCGGGCTTGTTTCCACGCTGCATCTCTAAACTAAAACCAAGTACACTACCCAAGGCCTTGTTGTTGCTGAGACCGTGCTAGACATTGCGGAATGTCTCCCGTTAGTAGCAGCTCAGCTCGATTTCTGCTCCATGCCCAGCTCATGCAAGTGCAGGCTGGCAAGGACTCGGGCCAAATGCAACTCAATTGGATGGGAGCGTCAGCAGCAGATAAACTGAAGATAGACCACTTTACTGATGTCAGTCTAAAACTGAGCACTTGTTCAGTTGATCTCCTTGGAATCAAATAATGTTACTGCGTTGAAGATGATTTAGTTGAGTTTTGAACAGATGCAATGAGAAAAATAATGCAGATAATGAGTGGGGAACAATTTAAAATAGGGATAAAACACAATTTTGTTAAATTTGATTGTGAGCAAATATGTCAAACAAGCAATCTGCCATTTTAGAGACAGTGACTGGGTCAAGAGGAGAAATTGAGAGGGTGAGTACAAACAAGGATGCTGATTTACACAAATGGACACAGTGCTGGAGTAATTCAGCGGGTCAGGCAGCATCTCTGGAGAACATGAATTGGTGATGTTTCACATCAGGACCCTTTGAGGAGTCAGGGGTTAGGAAGGTGTCGGGGATTTATGGGGAGAAGGCAGGAGAGTGGGGTCAGGAGGAAGGGATAGATCACCCATTATTGAGTGGCGGCGTAGACGATGGGCTGAATGGCCTAATTCTGCTCCTGTCACTTACGAACTTATGAGGGGGGAGCTGGGTGGCATCAACACGTGTAAAAACGACACCATATTTTGATGTTGCCAATGAACAGCAAATAGCTGAGACAAAAAAGGTGTTCTCCAAGAATCTAGTCCTGGCCAAGGTACCATGCTATTGAGCTGGCATAGAAGTCATAGAAGTCATTGCTGGCAATGGCTTTGGCTACAACTGGACAGATTTAAAAAAAAAAGCAAGCCAGGCATCAACTGGAACAAGACGTGTTTACGTAGGGCTGTGGGGCAATGATAAAAACTGCAGACACATTGAGAAGGTTCAGGAGAAATAGATTACCTTGTTACAATCACATATGATGGTCATTAGTGGCTTTGATCAGAGCCATCACAGTACTGTGGCAGGGTTGTATATCTGAACGGAGTGTTCAAAGGAGAATTCCTAGCTATGGTGGGTACAAATTTAACAGGTTACAACACATTTCAGGACTTTTGGATGTGGTCATTTTCAAGGAAGGTGGCAAACCTTTTGAGATGTATGACAGCAGTTTTGAACATTTTCCTACATTAAAGCCACTAAATAGAATCAAATTTCTATTGTATTTGCATTCTGCCGATCATCATTACTTAAGCCACAATTTGACCCTTCACCAATTGTTAATTTTTATTCAATCTGAATAAATCTAAAATGAAAGCGGTGGGAAATCTTCCACTACTCCCCCACCCCAATCTGGATCAAACATTTCAATACCAAGATAGGATAACTTATTAAAAATATACACTCTCTGCTATGATAAATAATTATTAGGTAAAGAATTAAGATACATGGAGGAAAGAATATCTTAAGATGGAGGTACATTTCAACGTGACCAACAAAAAGGTTAGAACATAGGGTTCAAGCTGGCTTTCTCCTGTATCCTTACTTTGGCATACCTTTCAACCGTGTGATTTTGGCAGCCCAAAATGCAAAGCCAAGATTGCAAAAGAGGTGAATTGATAGCAGTGCACTGCAACAAAGCTCGGCAAAATCTACTGCACTCTGGAGTACGCAGTAACTGCTCACCAGCCAAAACTACTAAAGATCTTGGGACAAAATACTGTGTAATGGACAAGAGCAGAAGGACAAATGACATGTTAAACACTCAAAATTAAACACACGCACCATACAAGACCAGGCCCCTGTCTCACCACCCCCCCCCCCCCCCCCTCCCTCCCACCCACCCCCACTCTGCCCAGGTGGGCTACAGTGGCTTCAAATTATTTGCCAAAATCTCCAAATTTTCCATTATACTGGTTCAGTGAACCGACTATTGAAATTGCTGCCACAACCTCAGGAGAATGCAATTCTACATTAATCTAAGACTGCAGATTATAAAGGAGTGAGAAAGAAACGTTCAATAAAATTACTTGCCTCCCAATCTAAATAATCCCCAACATCTTCAAAATTGGTAAGAAGAGACACGGAGCAAAAAAGTCGCGGTAACTCTTCCCTTGTCATTGGGGGGAAGCGACTGTCTTTAAGGGCGCTGCAAGAGAAAAATAACAGTACTCTTTGAAACCATTACAAATTCATGTGCAGGTCCACCACCGACTTTCCGGCACCATTGGTTCCAGAGGCTTTTCTGATTATCCGTCTTGCCGGACGGACCAACAGAGGTCACGGCCTTGGAGGGCCGAGATACCGGCCCGCAAAGTCGGCTACGGGAACGGATCTGCCGACTCTGGCCGGGCCGGAGTTCCAGAGCCCCGGCTGCAGGGGGCAAATCCGACCAGCCCATTGGCATGAAAACCCCAATGGGGTTGAGATCAGCCACCTTACCCAGCCTAGGCGCTACATTTCCGGTGGAGACTTCCAGTGAGGGGGGACTTTGTCCGGATTAAAATGGATGGGGGCCGACCATCAGTTGCCAGAAAAATCGGTGGTGGACCTGTATAGATTACGGTAAAGTCCATTGCATAACATGACAAGTAGGCCAGTGTAATCAACTAGACCCTTCAAGTTTACCAATAAACTCCGCTTTAGCAACACACACACACACACGCGCACACACACACACACACACACACACACACACACACACACACACACACACACACAAAGGGACTAAATTAGAAGGCAGCCACCTAGCTCATCAACTCTATGCAAGTTTCTTCGACCTCCTCTTATCAAACAGAACTACCCCCAATTCTCAAATTTGTCTTCTTAAGTAAAATTCTTCAGTCATGGAATAATTGTAATAAATATATTCTGCATTTTTTCTAGGACATTCATATCCTTCCAAAACCAGAATTACCAGAATAACCAGTAACCAGAATTGGATGCAAGAATCTAGTTTGGATTAATTGATAAGAGCACGGACACAGGCCCTTCAGGCCCATCGATCACCCGTTCACACCAGTCAAAAGTGTTTCATTGTCATATGACCTGAAATGCATAACAGGTTTGTAAACACAGTAAACATATAATTTAAGAAACAAAATCAATCAATAAATAAACAATAATTCTACGTTATCCCACGTTGTTATCCACTCCCTACATACTAGGGGGAATTTTGCGGTGTGGGGGGAAATTGGAGCACCTGGCGGAAATCCATATGGTCACTGGGAGAACGCGTAAACTCCACACGGACAGCACCTGAAGTTGCATTTAAATCCGGGTCTCTGGCGCTGTGAGGCAGCAACTCTACCAGCTGGGCCAAAGTGCCACCTTCGTTACGATGCAACCAAGGCTTTATAAAGATTCAAGAATCTTACTACTTTGGAATTATGCTGCTGACTGTGACCGTGCCAAAGGATTGTCAGTCCAGATCGTGTCAGCTGGAGGTCTACTGCGACCATTCTCATCGCTTAAACTTCCAATCTTTGCCAAAATAGAATCCATCGCCCAATAAAAATCAATGAAATGTATAATATGCACATAAGAATGCTATCATGATCTTTACTGCAATCTGCAAAATAATTGAAATGCAATGAGTGGTAGTCATGGAATGCACAGAGGGTCATTAAGCTAGTTGCTGAGATCGCAGTCAAGTGACCGTGTGGATGTACAATTCCTGGTGGGGTTTTATTGAAATACACAAAAGTAATTTATTGTAACGGACAGAATATTGCTACGGCAGCTATACTCATATTCTTGCTCGGCAAAATAACACACCCGAGGGACCATTTTGTAAAATTGCTTTTGTAAAGTTGCAAGAGGAATGCGTAGTAGCCATTTGACTTGATTTCTGCTCTGGTGAGTGTGTTGGATAACCATTCAAGTATATTTAAATTCATCGTGGTATCTTGGTTGGCTTGTGCAAGTTGGGCCGAAGGTCCCGTTTCCATGTTCTATGAGACTCCAGGTAGCTTTGGCCAAGTTTCATAGATACAGGAGAGTCACAACTTATTAATAATAGACAAAGTGCCAGAGTAACTGAGAGGCCCAGGCAGCATCTCTGGACGACGTTTCAGGTTGGGACCCTTCTTCAGAGATGATGCCTGACCCGCTAAGTTACTCCAGCACTTTGTGTCCCATCTTTAGTATAAACCAGCATCTGCAGTTCTTTGTTTTCACAATTTATTAATACCTGGGCTGTATATATTTTTTAAAATCAATGATTTGACAGAAACAGCAAGGCTAAGAAAATATTTAACAAAGGTCACGGAACAGTTTAGTAAAAAGAAACCAATATACGACTTTTGTTAGAATTTTAAGTCCATAGAATTATGATGTTAAGATTAGGTCAGTAGATTTCACACGACTTGACAATCCCAATTTATTGCCCAAAACCCTTCTTTCTCAAACCACTAACATACTTTGTAGTAATAAAAATCTGGAAATATTCTGCCAAACTTCCATAAAGGTATTGCCCAATGCCCCATCAGTCAATTTGCACAACAAGAAGCTCATTTGTAAGTCATGAAAGTCAGCACCTTCAAATCCTTCCAGACCCGCTACATCCCTCCCATTTTACAATGTTTCATGCCTAGATGTTCTGGCGTCATTTGGAACACAGCAGAATTACACAGGATTGTGAGGGGAAAGTTCTTTCCCCCCCCCCCCCCCCCAGAGAGATTCCACTTATTCGGAGCTATGGAGAGGGTGTGAAAGAGGCTTACCAGGATGCTGCTTGGAATAGGAGGATATCAGCTGGACAAACTTGTTTTCTTGTGGAGTGCCAGAGGCAGAGAGAGGACTGAAGATGTTTATAAAGTTATGATGCAGAGACATCAGATAGACATCAGAACCTGTATGATATCGCTAAAGGAGGCCAGGCACAAGTTCCAAGCTAGAATAATCCAAAGATGGACAAAATGCTGGAGTAAATCAGACGGTCAAGCAGCATCTCTGGAGAAAATGGATAGGTGATGTTTTGGGTCCCAACCCGAAAATAAAGTGGTTTCCAAGACGCTGCTTGACCCGCTGAGCTATTCCACCATTTTGTGTCGAGCTTTGACATAAACTAGCAAGCTGTCCCTTTTTATTAAAATCACCCAAACTCATTTTGCCACACATTCTTTCCTCGTTACACTGCTTCCAAATCGTGGAAGCAATTTGGAACCACTCAAAAACATTTTGTTTTCCCATTTAATTTCATCTTCGCAGCATAATGAGACCATTAAGCAGACAGCAGCTGGTCTAGAGTGGTACTGATTAAATTCAATTATCTGAATTATACTCATTTTGTACAACCATTGTAATAACTAATAGACAATGTTTACAGTTGAACACTTGTGGACTTTTACAGAACAAAAGCTAGGATTGCTTTTGATTGAGCCTCAATCTGATTAAATGTTTACTGAAGAAGGGTCTCGACCCGAAACGTCACCCATTCCTTCTCCCCCGAGATGCTGCCTGACCTGCTGAGTTACTCCAGCATTTTGTGAATAAATCGATTTGTACCAGCATCTGCAGTTATTTTCTTATACTAAATGTTTACTGACACAGATAACAAAATATTCAAGAGAAGGTATTTATTCACAAAATGCTGGAGTAACTCAGCAGGTCAGGCAGCATCTCAGGGGAGATGGAATGGGTGACGTTTCGGGTCAAGAAGGGTTTCGATCTGAAACGTCACCCATTCCTTCTCTCCTGAGATGCTGCCTGACCTGCTGAGTTACTCCAGCATTTTGTGAATAAATACCTTCGATTTGTACCAGCATCTGCAGTGATTTTCTTACACTAAATATTCAAGAGAGGCAAGTAAAAAGCAAACTGGCTCAAATGTATTCCCAGGTATTCCCTCAATGCGTGGATCCAGAGCAACATCTATGATCTGCAAAAGATTTGTCATTTCCTTCCATTTTCCCTACATTATTTTTCCCCAAACTATACTTTTCGTCACTCTTTAAAATTATTTTCTGTGACACACTATCAGACGGCCTCGCCTCCATTTCACCCATGACTAACAGTGGCATTTTAAAGTAGGTCCAAGAAAAGACGCCGTCCCCCACTCACCATTTAATTTGAAAGGAGTTGCATTATAATCACACCATTAAGAGCAGCGACTCGAGTGAAGCAGCATTGTGTCTGGCAGAGGGAATGGAGGCAAAGGCGGAGTAAAGCGGCATCGGAGAGTGCATCGCGATAACATCCAGGGCATCACCAAGCCAGCCATCCGCCGCTTGGCTCGGCGTGGCGGAGTAAAGTGGCATCGGAGAGTGCATCGCGATAACATCCAGGGCATCACCAAGCCAGCCATCCGCCGCTTGGCTCGGCGTGGCGGGGTCAAGCGGCTCTTGGGTCTGATCTACGAGGAGACCCGCTGAAGGTTTTCCTGGACAATGTGATCAGGGACGCGGTCACCTACACCGAGCACGCCAAGCGCAAGACGGTCCCTGCCATGGATGTGGTGTATGACAATAGACAATAGATGCAGGAGGAGGCCATTCGGCCCTTCGAGCCAGCACCGCCATTCAATGTGATCATGGCTGATCATTCTCAATCAGTACCCCGTTCCTGCCTTCTCCCCATACCCCCTGACTCCGCTATCCTTAAGCTATGAAATGATATGCTCTGAAAGGGCCAGGGCCGCACTCTCTACGGGTTCGGCGGCTAAATAACTACAGAATTAGGAGCTACACCGATCAACCAAAACATCATGACCACCTGCCTAACATGCTGTTGGTCCTCCGTATGCCGCCAAAACAGCGCCGACCAGCCGAGGCATGGACTCTACAAGACCGCTGAAAGTGACGTGTGGTATCTGGCACCAAAACATTAGCAGCAGATCCTTCAAGTCCTGTAAGTTGCGAGGTGGAGCCGCTGTGGATCGGACTTGTCGATCCAGCACATCCCACAGATGCTCAATCGGATTGAGATCTGGAGAATTGGGAGGCCAGAGCAACACCGTGAACACTTCATGTTCCTCAAACCATTCCCGAACAATGTGTGCAGTGTGGCAGGACGCATTATCCTGCTGAAAGAGGCCACTGCCATCAGGGAATATCATTGCCATGAAGGGGTGTACCTGGTCTGCAATGATGTTTAGGTAGGTGACACGTGTCAAATTGACGTCCACATGAATGGCCGGAACCAGGGTTTCCCAGCAGAACATTGCTCAGAGCATCACACTCCCTCCACCGGCTTGTCGTCTTTCCTCAGTCGGTTCAGACCAGACGGGATAGCCTTCGTTACCCTCGCGCATCGATGAGCCTTGGGCGCCCAACACACTGTTGCCGGTTTGTGGTTTGTCCCTCCTCAGACCACTGTCGGTAGGTACTCACCACTGCTGACCGGGAGCACCCCACAAGCCTTGCCGTTTCAGAGATGCTCTGACCCAGTCGTCTGGCCATAACAATTTGGCCCTTGTCAAAGTCGCTCAGGTCTTTACTCCTGCCCATTTCTCCTGCATCCAACATATCAACTTCAAGAACTGACTGTTCACTTGCTGCCTAATATATCCCACCCCTTGACAGGTGCCATTGTAACAAGATAATCAATGTTATTCACTTCACCCATCAGTGGTGATAATGTTTTGGATCATCGGTGTATATTCTACCACAATTGAAATTATTTGCATTGGAAAATTACACCAATTCTACAGTATGCAAGCATGTCAAGGGAATGTAGAAACAAGGAACTGCAGATGCTGGTTTATACCAAAGATTGACACAAAGTGCTGGAGTAACTCAGCAGGTCAGGCAGCATCTCTGGAGAAAAAGGATGGGTGACATTTCTGACCCGCTGCGTTACTCCAGCACTTTGTATCTTCTTTCGTAATATGCAGAAATCGAGGTTCATTTAATTGATGGAATACCAGAAATGACACTGAACGAGAGTATTGAGCATCGATGTTTTGATGGCAGACACAAAACAAAATCATTTTTCATTTGCACGAAGCAAGCAAAACGTGCACAATAGGGAGTGGAGACCGTTTATGCAGTCCTTAAAATAAAGACACTGCAGATTTTCACCAAGTATTGTTGTAAAACGCCGTCTTTCTTTTTGAACCGTGGAAGAAGCTTCACTTTAAAATTCGAATCCAGCTTTGTGCTGGCCAGCAAAAAATATTAACGGAACTGCAGAATGAAATTTGAACTATAAATGGTGCCGTGCAAAAGGGTAACAGGAGACTCAGCATCATCAAGCTCTCTCTCAAAAGAGACAGCAGACGATGACTGTTCCTTTCTCCAAAAGCTTCAAGACAAAAAGCAGGCACAGAGCCCAACTCCAAGCAATGAGGCCCACTACTCAACAAGTACTAAAATGAAAATACTAATGGAACCTGCAAGCCAATTAAACTACAAACCCACACGTCTTTCGAATATGGGAGGAAACCGGAGAAAACCCATGCTGGTCACGGGGAGAACAGAAAATAAGTGCAGGAGTAGACCATTCAGCCCTTCGAGCCAGCACCGCCATTCAATATGATCATGGCTGATCGTCCAAACTCAGTACTCCGTTCCGGCTATTTCCCCATCTCCCTTGATTCCCTTAGCCCTACGAGCTAAATCTAACCCTTTCTCTTTAAAGCATCCAGTGAATTGGCCTCCACTGCCTTCTGTGGCAGAGATTTCCACATACGAAGTCCACACAAACTGCACCTGAGGTCAGGATCTAACCTGGGTCTCATCACCACTATCCACGGGAAGCCTGCGGAGATTGTTGAAGAATACAAGTACCTGGGCACAGTCTTCGACAACCTGCTGAAATTTGCCTGTAACACAGAGGCTATCCTCAGGAAATGCCAGCAGCAGCAGTATCTCCTGAGGAAGCTCTGGGGTCAGCAAGGACATCCTCGTAACGTTTTACCACTCCTTCATTGAGGGCATCATCACGTTCTCCTTCACCTGCTGGTTCCACTCCATCAGCCTTCAGAACAGAAACGGCCTGCAGAGCACAGCCAAAGTCTGTTCCAAAATTATTGGACTCCCTGTCAGAGCCCTCTCCAGCAGATGCGACCAGCAGATGCTAAGGTCAGCTGGCAGGATTTTACAGGGCCCCTCACGCGTCCTGTTTTCTGCATTTGAGTCGCTCCCTTCAGGACACCGGCTTCACTGCCCGGCCTGTAGGACACAGACGAGAAGGGCAACCTTTGTCCCCAAGGCTGTTCAGCTCCTCAACTCCCAACCACCCCTGCCCTGCTGCTCACCCTGCTAACCCCCCCCCCCCCCAATAGTTTTTGTACTATTCTACGTGCCTTTGTAAATTGCCCCACGGAGACAAATAAAGAGTTTTTGAACTTGAACTCTGGTGCTGGGAAGCAGCAGCTCCAGCAGATGAGCCACTACACTGCCCTAAACGTTGTCACTAATAAGTCCGTTAAACCGTAACATTTATACATCCATCGGCCATTTTAGGAGACAGATCCGTCACAGACTTTAAAAAGCAGGAAAATGTTAGGAAAATATTCATTTTACTAGACAATAGACAACAGGTGCAGGAGTAGGCCATTCGGCCCTTCGAGCCAGCACCACCATTCAATGTGATCATGGCTGATCATTCTCAATCAGTACCCCGTTCCTGCCTTCTCCCCATACCCCCAGATAGAGCTCTCCTTAAGAGCTCTATCTAGCTCTCTCTTGAATGCATTCAGAGAATTGGCCTCCACTGCCTTCTGAGGCAGAGAATTCCACAGATTCACAACTCTCTGACTGAAAAAGATTTTCCTCATCTCCGTTCTAAATGGCCTACCCCTTATTCTTAAACTGTGGCCCCTGGTTCTGGACTCCCCCAACATTGGGAACATGTTTCCTGCCTCTAATGTGTCCAACCCCTTAATAATCTTATATGTGTCAATAAGATCCGCTCTCACCTTTCTAAATTCCAGTGTATACAAGCCTAGTCGCTCCAGTCTTTCAACATACGACAGTCCCTCCTATACTCAACTCCTCTTGTTATGGTCAACATTCCATTGGCTTTCTTCACTGCCTGCTGTATCTGCATGCTTCCTTTTAGTGACTGATGCATTAGTACACCCAGATCTCGTTGTACGTCCCCTTTTCCTAACTTGACACAATCCAGATAATAATCTGCCTTCTGATTCTTACCACCAAAGTGGTTAACCACACACTTATCCACATTAAACTGCATCTGCCATGCATCCACCCACTCACACATCCTGTCCAAGTCACCTTGCAACCTCATAGCATCTTCCTCACAGTTCACACTACCACCCAGCTTTGTATCATCTGCAAATTTGCTAATGTTACTTTTAATCCCTTCATCCAAGTCATTAATGTATATTGTAAATAGCTGCGGTCCCAGCACCGAGCCTTGCGGTACCCCACTAGTCACTGCCTGCCATTCTGAAAGGGACCCATTTATCCCCACTCTTTGCTTTCTGTCTGGCAACCAATTTTCTATCCATGTCAGTACCCTACCCCCAATACCATGTGCTCTAATTTTGCCCACTAATCTCCTATGTGGGACCTTGTTAAAGGCTTTCTGAAAGTCGAGGTACACCACATCCACCGGCTCTCCCCTGCCAATTTTCCTAGTTACATCCTCAAAAAATTCCAGAAGATTAGTCAAGCATGATTTCCCCTTCATAAATCCATGCTGACTCGGAGCGATTCCGTTACTGCTATTCAAATGCTCCGCAATTTCGTCTTTTATAATTGACTCCAACATCTTCCCCACCACTGATGTCAGACTATCGGTCTATAATTTCCAATTGATCTTGCAATTACACACGTTATTAAGACTTTTCATATGCTCATTCATCTATTTTCTCCTTGTGTTTCTCCTCATTGTGGTTGTGAAGATTTAAGAGCTTTGTCAAGCAAAATTTAATGCTGGTTCCACGTTTAGGATAACGGTGAAATACAAAATTACGAATTAAGTTCTAGGAAGGAGTACACACTCAATTGTAAATAGCAATCGTTTTCAAGTGCTATTTTCCATGCTTAGTTTAGTTCAGGGATGCTGCTCGGAAACAGGCCCTTCGACCCACGCCAACCAACGACCCCCACACATCAACACTACCCTAGAAACAGGAGGGACAATTTACAATTATACCAAGCCAATTAGCCTACAAACCTGTACGTCTTTGCAGTGCGAGGGGAAACCCGAGATCCTGGAGGAGACCCACACGGGTCACAGGGAGAAGGTACAAACTCCGTACAGTCAGGATTGAACACTGGTTTCCAGCACGACAAGGCAGCAACTCTACCGCCGCGCCACCTTGTAGAGACATTGCTGAGCAAGTCAGCTTATCTATCAGCCATGGCGTTGAATGCAATGGTTTCCTACTCAACATTCACACTACGGTCGCGAATATGCCACTTTTGGATGCAGAGTCACTCCTCAAACTTCAGATCGAGGAAGGGAATATAGTTAGAGCATGTCGGGTGAAAGTAAAGAGGAGAGTTATGAGGAAAAACACGAAACCAATACTTTCCACTGTTTTCACTAAGTATAGTTTAATCCACATTGTTTCATGCTCATTACAATCACAGACTGAATTAACTGCAAAGGTCAAGACAAATGATTTTGGACACTACCACATTACTTTCAATATTCCGGCACAGTGCATGAGCCAAAGCCCATTTAGATATTGTCTGCTAGTCAAACCATGGCAGTTAATTATCCAAATGGAAAACACATTATGTAGACACAAAATGCTGGAGTAACTCAGCGGGACAGGCAGCATCTCTGGAGAGAAGTAACGGGTGACGTTTCGGGTCAAGACCCTTCATCAGTCTGAAGAAGGATCTCGACCCGAAACGTCACCCATTTCTTCTCTAGTACAAGTAGTCGAAACAAAGAACTGCAGACGCCGACACAAAGTGTTGGAGTAACTCAGAAGGTCAGGCAGCATCTCTGGAGAACATGGCTAGGTGATGTTTCGGGTTGAGACCCTTCTTCTGACCCTCGGTCTGGAACTGGAACCTGGAATCCATGCGGGTCGACGGCCCCGGCCTGCTGGCAGCCGGGAGAGGAGCGAGGATCAGCAGAGTCACAGGTTGCTGCTCGCAGGCAGCCAAGGGGAGATACGGGTCAGCGGTGATGGTGGCGGGCACAGCCTGGAGGCAGCCGTGAGGGCCGGCGGTGGCGGCAGGAGATCTGGCTTGATAGTAGGTGGGGAAGCGGCGCGAGCGGGCGGGGGTGCCGTCAACCAGGCCTGGAAGCAGCTGGGGACGCGGTGAGGGCTGGCGATGGCGGCAGGAGATCTGGCCCGAAGGTAGGTGGGGAAGCGGCGCGGGCCGGAGGGGTGGTGTCTGCAGCCAGGCCTGAAAGCAGCCGGAGGTGGTGAGGGCCCGGCCTGGCGGTGAAGCTCGGCACGTCTGTCCGTTATGACCGAATTCCATTACCTAAAGAGGCCCGCAATACCGGCACGGTGGTGTAGCGGTACAGTTGGTGCCTTACAGCGGCGGAGACCCAGGTTCGATCCTGACTATGGGTGCTGACTGTCCAGAGTTTGTACATTCTCCCTATAATCTGCTTGGGATTTCTCCAAGATCTTCGGTTTCCTCCCACACTCCAAAGAAGTACAGTAATGTAGGTCAATTGGCTTGGTGTATGTTTAAAAATTGTCCCTGGTGTGTAGGGTAGCGTTAATGTGCGGGGATCGCTGGTCGGCACGGACTCAGTGGGCCGAAGGGCCTGTTTCTGCACAGTATCTCTAAACAAAAAAACGAAACTAAACGAGGGTTAACTGTATTTAGCATTAGTTGCTATTCATGTGCACCAATCTCACCAATTTAGTGAAACTAATTATTTTATCAGTACCAGCTGAGTAAAATAAATGTGCGGCTGCTCTTTTCCATCAGATTTAAATTCGTCTTGAACAGGACTGGTTTCGCCACCAAATTGCTAAAGCACACCAATAGGAAATCAAAATGGTACACTAGAACCTATCTTTAAAAGCGCAAAATATTTTGGTCATTCTGGTGGAAAATGTTTTTAATGACTCAAGTGACTTGCTTTACAGCCCTCTTAACAGATGGCTCTCTTCATTAAAAATATAATGAATATTAAAATATAATGAATAATAAAAATCTCTCTATAATTAAAAATAGAAATCCAATTTTACAAAATGCACATGTTAAGTGGGAACACATTATTAAAACATTTAGTATACATCTCAAATGTATAAGCTGAAGACATTTTCTGCATTTAGTTGGAAAAAAATGCAAGTCAAGTTGAAATTTGACTGAAAACCTACTTAATGATCAGACTGCGGAACTAAATCAATATTTTTCAGCTATAGGTCCAAAATATCGTGCAATGAAAAATGATTTATAACGCTAGAATTAAGCCCAAGACTTAACAACTGAGGCAAAGCAAAACAAGTGCTTATTGTTGTATAAGAATCAGATGCACAGCCTGTTCATATTGCAAATAGAGAACAAATTTTAAAAAACAGCTTTGGGTATTTATTCTCTGTAAATCCTATCAATAACGCATGAATCACAGTATAATTTCAATTAGGTTCAACCTTTATATGTTTTCCATTACACCCAATTCAAAGGTTACCAACATTCCCGCCCCATACGTTCTTGTTCTTCATCGTGTTTTCAAACCGGAACTGGAAATGCTCACTTTTATAGCTGTTCGTTATATATATCGAATCAGCATGACACTACAAATATCAAAACCAGCATTAACAATGGATCAGTGAAGACTGCTTTGGTGCGAGACTAAGCACGGGAGTACACTCTTATTCACTTCGTTCTGCAACACTACTTACTGGTGGCTCAACATGTGAACCACCAAAATGCTCAAGGTATTTAAAAAGATTTTAGTTTAGTTTAAAAATCAACAGTTTGCAATATTTTTTAAACTAAGATTTAGGTTTAGATACAGCATGGAAACAGGCCCTTCAGCCCACGCCGACCATCGATCACCCGTTCACACTAGTTCTATGTTATCCCACTTGCTTAAACGTTTGCAAAAGGTTTAGAGTCCAATTCATTTACAAATCCACACGTCTTTGGGATGTTGGAGGAAACCGGAACACTCAGAGGAAACGTACCCAAAGACGTACAGGTATGTAGGTTAATTGGCTGGGTAAATGTAAAAATTGTCCCTAGTGGGTGTAGGATAGTGTTAATGTACGGGGATCACTGGGCGGCACGGACTTGGAGGACCGAAAAGGCCTGTTTCCGGCTGTAGATATATGATATGATATGATATGAAACCCACGCGGTTACAGAGAAAACGTGCAGACTCCACACAAACAGTGCCAGAGGTCAGGAATGAAATCCAGGTCTCTGGTGCTGTGAGGCAGCATCTCCATCAGCTGTGCCACCCCTATTTGCTAAATGTTGATACTCTGGCAAACCTCTTACACAGCTGCAATTAGCTAAAGAAATGAAATAACCTTTAAATGACTTAAGATGTCAGCGGTTATGGGGAGAAAGCGTTAGAACAGGGTTGAGAGGGAAAGAGAGATCAGCACGATTGAATGGCAGAGTAGACGTGATGGGACGAATGCTCCTATGACATGAACTTATGAATTGATTATTCAACCTTATTTAGGTATAGCAACAGGTGTTGCATCTTCTGCGGTTGCAGGGGAAGGCACCTGGGGAGGGGGTGGTTTGGGTGGGAAGGGATGAGTTAACTAGGGAGTTGCAGAGGGAACGGTCTCTGCGGAAGGCGGAAAGAGGTGGAGATGGGAAAATGTGGCTAGTGGTGCTAGTAGTTGTTTCCTGCAAAGACTCTATCCCCTACTCTCAATTCCTTCGTCTATGCCGCATCTGCGCCTAAGATGAGGTGTTCCATACTAGAACATCCGAGATGTCCCCATTCTTTAGGGAACGGGGGTTCCCCTCTCCCATCATAGATGAGGCCCTCACTCGTGTCTCCTCGGTATCCCGCAGCTCCGCCCTTGCTCCCCCTCCCTGTAGTCGCAACTGAGACAGAGTCCCCCTAGTCCTCACCTTCCACCCCATCAGCCGTTGCATACAACACATTATCCTCCAAAATCTCCGCCACCTCCAACGGGATCCCACCACGAGCCACATTTTCCCATCTCCACCCCTTTCCGCCTTCCACAGAGACCGTTCCCTCCGCAACTCCCTGGTTAACTCATCCCTTCCCACCCAAACCACCCTCTCCCCAGGTGCCTTCCCCTGCAACCGCAGAAGATGCAACACCTGTCGCTATACCTCCTCCCTCGACTCTGTCCAGGGACCCCGACAACCCTTTCAGGTTGGGCAGAGGTTCACTTGCACGTCCTCCAACCTCATCTATATCCGTTGTTCAAGATGTGGACTCTTATTCATCGACAAGACCAAAGGCAGACTGGGCGATTGTTTCGCGGAACTCCTTCGCTCAGCCCGCCTGAACCACCCTGATCTCCCGGTTGCTGGATACTTTAATTCTCCTTCCCATTCCTACACTGACCTTTCTGTCCTCGATTCACCCCCATTGTCAGAGTGAGGCTAAATGCAAATTGGAGGAACAGCATTTCATATTTCGCTTGGGCAGCTTACAGTCCAGTGATATAAATATTGATTTCTCTCACTTCAGGTAGCCCCGGCATTCCCTTCGTCTCTATCCCTCCCCCACCAAAGTCGCATTAGCTTCTCATTTTCACCTTACAAACAGCTTTCCAGTTTTCTTTATCATCGTTACTTTTTTGCATGTCTTTCATTCATTGTCCTTTATCTCTTCACATCACCTTCTATATCTCTCATTTCCCTTATCCCTAACCAGTCTGAAGAAGGGTCTCGACCTGAAACGTCACCCATTCCTTCTCTCCGGAGATGCTGCCTGTCCCACTGAGTTACTCCAGCTTTTTGTGTCTATCTTCGGTTTAAACTAGCATCTGCAGTTACTTCTTACACATTATCTGAATGATGTCAATTAGGAAATGGGGAGTTGCAAAGAGACCTGGGAGTACTTGTACATCAGTCACTGACAGTAAGCATGTAGTGAAGAAAGCTAATGGCATGTTTGCCTTCATTATGAAAGGATTTGAGTTTAGGAGCAAGGAGGTCCTACTGCAGTTGTACAGGGCCCTGGTGAGACCGCACCTGGAGTATTGTGTGCAATTTTGGTCTCCTAATTTGAGGAAGGACATTATTGCTATTAAGGGAGTGTAGCATAAGTTCACCAGGTTAATCCCCGGGATGGCGGGACTGACATATGATGAAAGATTAAGCTTGTATTCACTGGAATTTAGAAGGATGAGAGGGGATCTTACAGAAACATATAAAATTCTTAAAGGCTAGATGCATGAAAAATGTTCCTGATGTTGGGGGAGTCCAGAACCAGGGGCCACAGTTTAAGAATAAGGGGTAGGCCACTTAGGACTGAGATGAGGAAAATCCTCTTCACCCAGAGAGTTGTGAATCTGTGGAACTCTCTGCCACAGAAGGCAGTGGAGGCCAATTCACTGGATGTTTTCAAGAGAGAGTTAGATTTAGCTCTTAGGACTAAAGAAATCAAGATATGGGGAAAAGGCAGGAACGGGGTACTGATTTTGGATGTTCAGTCATGATCATATTGAATGGCGGTGCTGGCTCAAAGGGCCGAATGGCCTACTCCTGCACCTATTTTTCTATGTTTCTGTGACAAACTATATTACAAATGTTAAAAAGCAGGTTTCCTCACACTTAAGACATTATAATTTAATGGGAAAGAAAATTGTAGTGGTTCAAAGCAGAGATTCCCTATGCTCACGAGGTCTCTGATGGAAGCGGTTCTCATTTTTAAAGTACTGAGTATTTCAGACGAAGTGCTGGAGTAACTCAGCGGCTCAACCAGCATCTTTTTAGTTTAGTTTATAGATTCAGCGTGGAAACAGGCCCTTCGGCCCACTGGGTCTTTGCCGACTTGGGATCCCTGCACACTAACACTATCCTACACACACTAGGGACAATTTACAATTTTACTAAGCCAGTTAACCTGCAAACCTGTATGTCTTTGGAGTGTGGGAGGAAACCGGAGCATCCGGAGTAAACCCGCGCAGGTCACGGGGAGAACGTACAAACTCCGTACAGACAGCACCTGTGGTCAAGAAGGAACTCGGGTCTCTGGCGCTGTAAGGCGGCAACTCTACCGCTGCGCCACCGTGCTGCCTCTCTGGAGAACAATGGCAGCTGGCGTTTCTTGTATCCACAAATATTTCAACGATGTTTTTAAAGATAAGGATTAAGCTACGATGGATGCGGAATGACCATTTACTTTTGTGTGGAGCAGATGGCAACAGGGTTGATGTGAAATGGTCGAATAGAGACTAAGGAAGAGGCTTAAGAGATTTTATTTACTACAAACGCAGAACGCTGGAACATGCAATTATCCCGCAGAAATCTAACAATTGCAGTTGGCTGGTTTTCTTTGCTTGTGTCAGAAGTGGCCATTTTATAATGTTAATCATTTGTAACATGTTTTATCCTCTGCACTCACTGTCCAATCTGCTGGCCATTTCCTATGGTTCAGACCAGCATTTTGCAGCTTATGCATGGCCCCTTTGTATTCTCTGGCTGGCTGCCTTCATAAATCTATCAATAGCTTATCACCATGCCAACCTTAGCCTCACCTCTTTGCAGATAGATATTCCTCCTGTACTACCCATCCTTCTCCAAAAAGGAACAAACTTATTTTCCCTTTCTCGGTTCTGATGAGGCGTCTTCGACCCGAAACATTAACTGTTTCTCTCTTCACTTATTGCGTACAGTTTTGGTCTCCTAAAGTATTGCATACAGTTTTGGTCTCCTAAAGTATTGCGTACAGTTTTGGTCTCCTGATCTGAGGAAAAACATTCTTGCCATAGAGGGAGTACAGAGAAGGTTCACCAGATTGATTCCTGGGATGGCAGGACTTTCATATGAAGAAAGACTGGATAGACTCGGCTTGTACTCGCTGGAATTTAGAAGATTGAGGGGGGATCATAGAAACTTACAAGATTCTTAAGGGGTTGGACAGGCTAGATGTAGGAAGATTGTTCCCCATGTTGGGGAAGTCCAGAACAAGGGGTCACAGTTTAAGGATAAGGGGGAAGTCTTTTAGGACCGAGATGAGAACGTTTTTTTTCCACACAGAGAGAGGTGAATCTGTGGAATTCTCTGCCACAGAAGGTAGTTAAGGCCAGTTCATTGGCTATATTTAAGAGGGAGTTAGATGTGGCCCTTGTGGCTAAAGGGATCAGGGGGTATGGAGAGAAGGCAGGTACAGGATACCAGGAGTTGGATGATCAGCCATGATCATATTGAATGGCAGTGCAGGCTCAAATGGCCTACTCCTGCACCTATTTTCTATGTTTCACAGATGCTGCCTGACCTGCTGAGTGTTCCCACCACTGACTTTGCAGCATTTGCAACTTTAATGTTAATTTTTAAGTCCACCTGAAATGCGCGCTTGGTTCACATCTAAACAATAAAAGAAAAACGACAGAAACATTCAACCATTATAAAGAGCATCGAAACAAAGTTGAAAGTTTTAAACATTAAAGGCGTAAGATTTCATAAGTAGTGATTTGAAGGATGTAATAAAGCGTATGCACTCTTTCACCTTTCCTTTTTTAGTAATTCAAAGTTTAAAAGAAAAATCTTTGAAAACTTTGAAATCTATGCAATCTTTTGTCCCTTTGGTTAAGCCAATCATTTTCTTTTTTTGGGAGGGGAATTTACAACTGCAGATGTGCTGCCTGGTTATAAGAGGCGAGAAATGCAATCCCGGACCATATTTGTCACCCGAGTAAAGCCACATTTCATTGTATCACAATGCTGACATGACAGTAAAAAGACCCGTGTTTCTATCATACATTTCACGGCCTCAGCATGGTCCCAATGCTTGAGAGAAAGAGACATCCAGTGTCACAAGCAACTACTATAATTGTAAAAGCACAAATCATATTCATGGAAGTTCATAGGTTAGGAAGAAGTCCTCGGAGAAACAATTTTTTTTTAAAGAATGATAAGAATTTTCTATGATCTGGACAATTATGGATATCTCCAATTATTTTTGAGAATTTATTGATAAAACACTGAACCAAAACATTCCTTCGAATGAAAGTACTTCCTCATTGGAATTGGATAGAATGTTTATATTACACAGGGTATAGACCCAATGACAATGAAACAGTGGCATATTTTAAATGAAGATACGGGTTTATTATTGCCATGTGTAGCGATAGTGAAAAACTACTTGTTATCCAGTCAAATCATTCGGAGTACAGTCAAGCATTACATGAGTACAGCACATAATGCAAAGAGAAAAATACCTGTGTGAATATAGTGTTAGTTTATTACATTACAGTTAGAGAAAGTGCAGATGATGAAAAAAAGTGCAAGGTTTACAATGAGATAGCTTGGGAGATTAGGACTATGCTTTACGTTGTGTATTTCAGCCTGCATTTCAGGCTCTTGTGACCTTCAGTAGTCCGCTGACAGCGGGGAAACAGCTGTTCTTCAATCCGGTGGTATGTGCTTTAGAGCTTTGACAATCTCCTGGATTTTACAGGAGACGGAAGAGGGAATGACCAAGGTGAAAATCGTCGTTAATTATTTTGGCTGCTTCCTCGAAGCGTAAAATCTAGATGGAGTTGAGGGGTATGGAGGTGAGGGTGGAGGGGGTGTGCTGTGGCAGGAGGCTGGTTTGTGTGATGGACGGGCTACATCCACAACTCCCTGCAATTTCTTGCAGTCTTGGGCAGAAATGCTGCCTAACCAATTTCTGACTCATCTAGATAGAATGAGTCTGCAGAGGTTGGTAAGAATCGTTGGGGGAATTTCCGTAGTCTTTGAGGACGTAGAGGCACTGGTGTGTTTTCTTGGCTGTGGCTTCAGTGTGCTTGGGCCATAATAAATTGTTGGTGAAATTTATGCCCTGGAACTTGATGTTCTCGACCACCTTCACTTTGGCATCACTTGGACGGGTACTCCACCACGTTTCCTCAAGCCAATAACCTACATCTTCACCTTGCTGAAGGCGGTGCGACAGCTGGATGAGAAACTGCACATGATGCAGTGTTAGTTCGCTTGGTGTCCCGATTCTCCTTTATGGCCATGGTTGCAATTCTGGGGTATACTGTCAGGACCAGCTTGCTGGGTGTCTACATTGCATTTTATACAAGATGCACTGCAGATCTGTTTTTGAAATACATTGCAAAGATTTCCTTCGAGTTGGCTATTTTAAAATTGGGGCTCTTTGTCTCCGTTCAAAATGACAGCCATCACCTTGTCGAAAATAAAAGGATATTGTATAGCATAAGAATGATGTAGAGCCACGAGCAACTGCAGAGGCTAGAACCTTGAACCAAATCGGTAATAAGGAAGTCAAATACAATGCTATCATTTATTTTAAGAGGGCTAAAATACAAAAACTGATAGAAACATAGAAAATAGGTGCAGGAGGCCATTTGGCCTTTCGAGCCAGCATCGCCATTCATTGTGATCATGGCTGATCATCCACAATCAGTAACCTTTGCCTGCCTTTTCCCCATATCCCTTGATTCCACTAGCCCCTCGAGCTCTATCTAACTCTCTTTAAAAATTCATCCAGTAAATTGGCCTCCGCTTCCTTCTGTGGCAGAGAATTCCACAAATTCACAACTCTCTGGGTGAAAATGTTTTTTCTCACCTCAGTTTTAAATGGCCTCCCCTGTATTCTTAGACTGTGTCCCCTGGTTCTGGACTCCCCCATCATTGGGAACTTTTTTCCTGCATCTAGCTTGTCTAGTTCATTTTATAATTTTATACGTCTCTCAGATCCCCTCTCATCCTTCTAAACTCCAGTGAATACAAGCCTGGTCTTTCCAATCTTTCCTCATATGACAGTCCCTCTATCCCAGGGATGTAATGTTGAGGCTTTATAAGCCACTTGATAAACTTCGAAATACATGTCATATATACAGTACAAAATCATATACCTGGAATGCTTTCGGAATTAGGAGGTGTATTCCACAATTTTTCCCATTTTTGGTCACACACATGACTAAGAATGGCCCAGAAGATTAACTTTGATTTAAACCAGTTATGTGAATATTTTGGAGAGAAAGAGCCAAGTCAGTATATTACATCTGCAGTTCCTTGTTATACAATAGGAGCCTTCCAGGCTTACTCAATTTGTGAATGATTTTATCTTTAACATTATACCATCAAAACAAAATGCTGTACTTGCTGTAGATGCAAAATGCATTCCAATAATAAGTTCACAATTTTTGTGAACATTTTTTTTCTCCAATCAAAGCACGGTAGCGCAGCGGTAGAGTTGCTGCTTTACAGCGAATGCAGCGCCGGAGACTCAGGTTCGATCCTGACTACGGGTGCTGTACTGTAAGGAGTTTGTACGTTCTCCCCGTGACCTGCGTGGGTTTTCTCCGAGATCTTCGGTTTCCTCCCACACTCCAAAGACATACGGGTGTGTAGGTTAATTTGACTGGGTAAATGTAAAAAATTGTCCCTAGTGTGTGTAGGATAGTGTTAATGTGCGGGGATCGCTGGGCGGCGCGGACTTGGTGGGCCGAAAAGGCCTGTTTCCGCGCTGTATATATATGATATGATATGATATGAATACATTTGATATTAATAAATTTGACATAAAAGCGCCTTCACTAAAGGAAGTGAATTATAGCGTTCGGCAAAATAAAAAATGCCTCAGAGGCAAGATGACCAAACGGTAATGAGCTTTCGCGATTGCAGCTCTAATGACGTCATACAAAAAATGGGTGTCATACAAAATGTCTTTTATTTTTCACTGCTGCTGTCTGAAGCCAACTCAAACTCCTTTCAATGGCGTTTCCAGATAAATTTGACAGTAGTTGATCAAATAGAGGCACCAGTGTTTTGTGGAAATCAGATTCAAACATATACTGGAAGTAATCTTGCAATGCCACTGTGAAAGCCACCTTGTGTCAGTGGCCTAGATCAAAGAAATGTTCTCATTCAAAAAAAATTTTAACTGATTTTTAATGATCTGCAATAAACTGGCAAATTATTACCATAAGTACCGAATCAACTACAAAAAAATAGAGATATTTATTTCAAGCACAGAACTGAAGGATTGCAAAAAATTGATGTACATACGAGTTGACATGCAAGCAAGCACCAGATGATTCACAAAACATCTGCATTCCAAGAATAAACGCTTTCTGTAACTTATGGTACAAAATCTGATTCTCTTTGACACACTTCCACAAAGGTTTCTCAAGCTTGAACAATGTACACGATTTCAGGTTATTCAAGTCACATTCATCTGTTTGGCATATTTGCAAATCATGAAGCGAAATTCTGCTCATATAATGCGTGAAGATTACAACTAGAACATACCACGGCATTTGAACAGGCCCTTTTGGCCCACAATGTTGCGTCAAACAAGGTGCCAGGACCAACTCTTATCTGCCGGCACATAATACCCCTCCACATCAACGTGTCGATCCAAAAGTCTCTTGAATTGAAATTTACTTTTCTACCATTCAAGCTATCTGTGCACCAACAGGCATCATGTGAAGAGCATACATTTGCATACCAATGCCATTTTATAACAAGAAATATGCAACACATAATGGGCTCAGACAAGTCTCTCAAACAAAAACAGCCTAGATTTAGTTTTGCTTGGGTAGTTTACAACCCGGTGGTGCGAACTTTAAATTCACTAATTTTAGGTAACGTCTACAAACACCTCCCAACCCTTTTCCCTCCATCTCTCCCCCCCCCCCCCCCCCAAAAAAAAATCAGTTAACTAATTCCACTGTTTACAACGATGTATACCTCTTGGGTTCACATCCATCGCTAGCCTATCAGGGAACCTCCTTGTCCGAGGTCATCTGCTGTTGGCCCTGATTTATCCTGTTTTTCCTTTGTATTTTCCCCCCCACTCTCCCTACTCCAATCAGTCTGATGAAGGGTCCCAACCAGAAACCATCTATCCATTTTCTCCAGAGATGCTGCCCGACCTGCTGAGCCACTCCTGCAATTCGTGTCTATCTTTGGCATAAACCAGCATTTGCAGTTCCATTTCATTACGATACAATACGATGGAGGTTTATTTATCCCAGGAGGGAAATTGATCTGCCAACAGTCATAAAACACAAGATACATGAAACATGAAATTAAAGTGACAAGTGGAAAGGATTGGGGAATGTGCAAAGATTGGGGAGGGAGGGAGTCAGTCTCCATTCTAATTTTGGTTTGGTTTGGAGATGCAGCATGGAAACTGGCCCTGCAGCACACCGAGTACTCTAACATGACTTTAATCACATTCTTTAGAAATGTAGATTCCATCATGCAACAGGATATTTTCAATTTTTAAGCATTTATCCTTGGCATGTATGTGCAACTATCACACCCAGACTTTAATGATAACAACTAATTTCCTTTAGAGATGATGTGGGGATACTTCAATGAATATGCAATTCAAAGAAAACAAATCGCTGGCACTAGAATTCCATTTTCATCTCAATTTATGGATCCTTAATAGATGCCTAATGACCTCTGCAATCGATTTAACTCGTCATTAGGTACTTGGTACAAATATCTTGTTCTTATCTGATGAAATAGTATATTTCAGTAACAAGGGCAAATATTATTAAATAGTCCAGTCATACAGCACGACAATTAACCTTTTGACCCAACTCATCCATGCCGACCAAGACAGCCCATCTAAGCTGATCCCGTTTACAGTGCCTGGTCCTATTCCATCAATCAAAATTGGATATTAATGAAGCAAATCACTTTCAAGTCCATCTTTCAAGTTTCTAAAAATATTCGTAATATATTAATTTTCGTTCCCATGTTCTCAAACAAAAAGGGGTTGCTTTGGGGTCAGTTGGTGCTGACGTTAATTCCTCAAAGAAACTGCGCTGGCATTCAGCTGCAGTCAACTAGGCACGTTTCAGACCAACTGAACCCGTTGCAAGTCCAGGAAATAATGAAGAAAAGAAGCTGGCATGCGCAACTGGCACTGGACTCGAGGCTCTGTGGCTGGGCTGCAGGGCAATAGTGGAAGCTGGACACACTGGAAATCCACAGGACAATGCAGAGGAATCTGCCTCTCCCACTCCATGCAAATCAGACCAGCACCAGACACCATTGTTAGATATATATAAAATCTAAAAATGCCTCCGCCTTTCAAAAACTGTGTTTTGCCATTCCGTGGCCAGCTTCAGTGGTATGTCACCCAAGCCTGGCTATACTTTGTTGAAAAGCCCGTAAGTGGCTGGCCACTCTGCATCTAGTCCGATTAAGAGTAGTGGTAGTGGGTTGAATCTAGCTCAATTTGCCCAAAGCCCCATTTTTAAAAAAACTGAATCAACATGCGCTGCAAGAGGATACATGCAAGAAATACGAACAACTCCGGCTTCCTGTCTTTATTCCTAGAAAGGTTTGGCAGTAGACTTCACCGTGAAAGTAATCACAAGGAACTGCAGATACTGGAATATTGAGCAAACACGGAGTGCTGGAGGATATCAGCAGGTCGGGCAGCATCTGTGGAGGGAATGGACAGACGTTTCAGGTTGGGACCCTTTTTCAGACAGGACAGACGACATCAGTTGTCAGTCTGAAGGGCCCTGACCAGAAATGATGCGTGTTCATTCCCTTAATAAACGAATATAAGAAAAATTGTGCATGAACACAGCACAATTTAGCTTCCTTTCCGAACAAAGTTTTAGGCACATGCCTTTTCTTCATGGCCGAAGATACCTACTAAATTGTGCACTTTTAAAGAACAATGCAGCTCGAATTTCAGTACTATAATTGTCTCACCGAAAATCTTAAGTAAACTCCAACTGTGAAGTGCCATTGGCAAAAAAAACACAACCATTTGCATTCGTGCCAACCAATTATGGGCAGCAGAGTGGCACAGCTAGAGTTGCTGCCTCACAGTGCCAGAGACCCGGGTTCAATCCCGACTACGGGTGCTGTCTGTACAGAGTTGTATGTTTACCCTGTGACCGCGTGGATTTTCTCTGGGCACTCCGGTTTCCTCCCATACTCTAAAGACGTACAGGTTTGTAGGTTAATTGGCTTCAGTAAAATTGTACGTTTCCCCTAGTGTGTAAGATAGTGCTAATGTACAGGGCAATCGCTGGTTAGCGCAGACTAGGTGGGCCGAAGGGCCAGTTTCCACAAAGGAAAATAGGCTCAAAATGCCCAGGTGGCAGACCCCTGCCGTATATTAATATATAATTTAAATATCACTTGGACTACCGAAATGATCAACTATCTGATTAATTTCCTTTGAAACACAAGGCAGAAAATAGCTTTGGACCAATGTACCGTTTGAAAGCACTCATGTTGAAATAATACAGAAAGAATGCAAGAAAAACTCTGCAGAACTCACCTGGTAAGAGTGTACTCCCTGAGTCCTGAATGCAAGTTCATGGCAGAAAATGTACCTATGCATCCTCGCAACCGTTTATCACGGCCAATCTTCCACGTCACAAATAATGGGCTGCAAAATAAATCGAGGGCATAAGCACTACGATAATAAATACTATCTGAACAAATTTTTATCCGTGAAGCAGAAAATCTATTTGCCTTTCTTGCCCACTGTCAGAATAAATTTTTGAAGTAGGAATGGATAATGATGCCTCTTTCTGATAAAGATTTGATAATACACATTTAAAATTCAACATAACAGTTATACATATTCAATGCAGTTACATTATATTTTAAGGGAGAAAGTAGAAGCGGCAGCTGGAATTGAGTTATCTTAAAGTGTTTTAAAATTGGGAAGCTTAGAATGTGTAGATAAAAGCAGGCCATAAAATATTAATGATAATGCACACAATAATGACATATGCCAGGTAGCTTGAATCACAGACACACAATGGCAAATGTGAAACATTTTTATGACTAACCACAATGGAAATTTACAAACTCATTAAAACTGGTGAATGGTACACACATTTGGGAACAGTTCGAAGGCATTACTTTTAAGCAGATGTGCATAGCGATCACAGATAGCTGTTAAGAATAATCCGTGTAGTATTAGCGGGAGATTTTAACCTCCCTAATATTGACTGGGTTACTCCCAGTGTAAAGAATTTGGATGGAGTTGAATTTGTTAAACAAGTCCAAGAAAGCTTTCTTAATCAATATCTAATAGGCCCACGAGAGAGGCACAATAATTGACTTCCTCTTTGGGAATGAGTTAGGGCAAGTGATTGCAGTTTCAGTTGGGGAACTTTGGCATCAGTGAGCATAATTCTATTTGTTTAGAATAGTTATGGAGAAATATTAAGAGTGATCAAAGTGTACAAGGCTGGCCAGCTTAGGGAATCGTGGCTGACAACAGAATTTGAGGCTCTGTTCAGGAGAAAGGAGTCATATATCAGGTCCAGGCAGATGGGATCGAGCAAATCCCTCCATGAGTACAGGTGTAGGTGTGCACAAGAGAACAATGAGGGCATGAGAAGGATCTGGCAGACAAGGTAAAGGAAATTTCCAAGAGATCCCATACGTGTATTAGGTGTAAAAACGTGGCCAGGAAGAAGAAAGATACCCTTGTAAATCAAGATGGTCCTCAATGTGAGGAGTCACAGGAGACAGGTCATTTTTAAAAGAATACTAGACGGGCGTGGACCCATTGGGTGCAAACCTCTCCTGGGGGACCAGCAACCCTCCGTCCAAACCTCTCCTGCAGGCCTGGCAACCCTCCCCCAACTGACGACCTGTGGATCAGTTGCTGGCCGCGGAGTTTCCCCGGGGCTGGGCGAGGGGGGAGAAGAAAGGGGAGAGGGAGCCACTCACCTCGGCCCCGGGCGACCAGAGCGACCCGTGCAAACCTCTCCTGAAGCGGCAGCTCGGCGGCGACGTTCCCCCCACCTGGGACCCGGAACAGCGACCGACCGATCAGGCGTTGAGCGGAAGGTCGGAGCCAACCAATCGACCCCACGAGGGAGGGGAGCGGCAGGAGCAAATCAGGACGCGCCGGACCCCACATAGGGGGGGAAATGGTAGAGCCAATCAAATTTATTAAAGTTTAAAAAGTGATTTATTAAAGTTTAAAAGGTGAATAACTTTTAAAATATAACAACCGTTTGAACCGCAGGCCAATGGTGAATAAGGTGGGCCTAATATTGTTGCGCTATCGTGTACCGTTTCGACTGAATTTTGGGTACGCACAAACTGACAAATATACAAGATGAGAGTTTTAGCAATATATATATATATATATATATATTGCTAAAACTCTCATCTTGTATATTTTGGTTATTTGTTAAAACATAAATCTATATATATATATATATATATAGATTTATGTTTTAACAAATAACCAAAGTTAATGGCCATCTTAAAATGCATTAATGTGAATACATCCCCAGAGTTATCAGGAGAGGCAGGGCAGACTAGGGATTTATTCCTTGGAGAGCAGGAGACTGAGGTGTGACCCCTTTTGAGGTGTAAAATCATGAAGGGAATAGATAGGGTGAATACACTGTATTTTTCCCAGGGGAGGGGAAACAACAAGAGTGCACAGATTTAAGGTGAGAGGGGGAAGATTTAATAGGAAGCAGAGGGGCAACCTTTTCCACTCGTAGGGTGTTGGGTATATGGAACGAGCTGCCAGAGATTATGGTCAAGGGATATGGGCCTAATGTAACAAATAGCATCTAAGATGGGCATCTTGGTTGGGATGGGTGAGTTGGACTGAAGGCCAGTTTAAAAGTCACTTCAAAATCAAACCATATTAAAAATGTATTAGTGTGGCACCATATGGCTGATGCATCCAACGGTAATGCAGAGGCAAACTATAGATTTTGACCTCAACTGTGCACAATGAAATTAATCCTAATGTATACAGTATTCAGTTGTCTGATTATTTTAATTATCATTAGTTTCAATTTAGCATTAGTTTTATTTTGCTCAAAGTACTTAAAACAAGTTATCACACCACAGGGTTTTAGAGCAGATTATACCATTAAGGAATTACGATCCATCTGAGAATGCATGGCATTGGCGATGATTACAGTGGAGAAATAAGCTTCCACAAAACACCGCATCGCATGTCCTGGATACTAAAAGAATTTCCACCAAGGAGTGGGATTTATATAAATGTTGTAAAACTTCACATTTTCTTAGGGCAACAAAGCCCTTCAGTCCATTGAGACTACAGAAGTTCTCAGAGCTAATGAATTCCCCACTTATTTCTCCATAGCCCATTCTCTCACACACGCACGCATATTACCTTCTTGCCTAGTAACCAAACCCATCCAAATCCCAAATCCCTTTACAGGCCTTTGGTTCTCACAATTTTTTATTTATTTATTTTTTTAATTAAATTTCTTTTTAAATAAAATTTTTAAAGCATATGTACAAATAATAATAATCGACAAACTGGTTATAGAGTTCTTACATAGCTTCAATTTTAAATTTTTAAAGAAAAAATAAAGATGAAAAGAGACTGAAAAAAAAAGACTAAACTAATAGAGAGAAAGCAAAGAAAAAAGAGAATTACAAACATAAAAATTATGGGGATAGATCCGGGAGTTAGTGAGTATAGTTGTACATCCAACCCTAAATTCAAGTTTTAACTTTAGTTTTAAATTTTAGTTTTGTGACAAACCCATTTACTTTTTTAAAAATTCAATAAATGGAGACCATATTTAAAAAAAATAGATCTGGTTTGTCAATTAAGGCAAACCTTATTTTTTCCAAATGCAAGGTCTCGGTCATTTCCGTAATCCACATTTTAGTTGTGGGGGTTACTGTTTTTTCCCAAAATTTAAGTATTAATTTTTTCGCAGTTATTAAACTGTAGTCAAGAAAGCGTCTCTGACTTAACGTAAAGTTTGTAATGTGTTCTGATAATCCTAAAATTATTAATTTTGGATCTAAATCCAGTTGGTTATCGATAACTTTGGAAATTATTTTAAAAATATCGATCCAAAATTTTTGCATATTTGTACAAGTCTACAAGATGGCGGCGCGCACGGACGCAGCGGCTCACAGCTCTCCCTTTCGGTGCGTTTTATGTGTGTTATCTGTGTTATGTCTGTTAGTCAAATTTAGTCAGGAAAATCAGGAAAATCAGGCAAATCCTACCTACAACCGAAAGGATCTTCTGTTCATAGGATTCCAGTGCAATCGGGACCTTGTGCGCGAATTTCCACACCCGCGAAATATACCGGAAGAGATAGCCAGGACACCGGGCGCTCCGTGGATAGTTGTCGGCACGAACAGGCGTCGCAGGCGGAGGAGAAACAGGAAGCAAAAGCGAGGATGCCGGTCCGGTATACTTGCCAAGCTAAAGAGACAGCCACACAAACCACCGCTACCCAGCATGTTTCTCACCAACGCCAGATCCATCATCAACAAAATGGACAAACTAAAACTACAGATATCAGCAAACAAACTCGTGGAGGACTGTTGCATTCTCTTAGTAACAGAGACATGGCTTCATCCACTTATCCCAGACGGAGCCATTGAGCTAGCCGGGCGTACAGCGTTTCGTTGGGACAGAAACATCGACTCCGGTAAGAGCAAGGGGGGGGGGGGTTATGCATTTACGTGCACAACAGCTGGTGCACTAACATCCAAATCATAGATAGCCACTGTTCTCCTGATCTGGAGTCCCTAACAGTTAAATGCAGGCCTTTTTACCTTCCTCGCGAATTTACAGGGGTTATAGTAACAGCAGTCTACATCCCACCGAATGCTAACGCTAGCACAGCTTTAGGCTACCTGCTCGGTGCAATAAACTCACAACAGAGCACATATCCAGAAGCAGCCCACATCATAGCCGGGGACTTCAACCATGCAGACCTAAAGTCAGTTCTCCCGAAACTTGAACAACACATAAGATGTGCTACCAGGGGGAAAAACACACTAGACAAGGTTTACTCAAATATTAAGAAGGGTTTCAGGTCAGCACCACTACCACACCTGGGGCAGTCAGATCACCTGTCCATATTCCTAACTCCAGCATACACCCCACTCAGGAGGAAAGCTCCAGTCACCATAAAGACTGTTAAGACATGGCCTGAAGGAGCTTCCTCGCAGCTGCAGGATTGCTTCGAAAGGACCAACTGGGATATTTTTGAGGATCATGACTTGGAGGAGTACACATCAACTGTACTTTGCTACATCAAAAACTGTGTTGACAATGTCACCGTCGACAAACGCATCCGGTTGTATCCCAATCAAAAACCCTGGATGACAAAGGATGTCAGGTCTCTCCTCAAGGACCGTAACACCGCCTTCAGGTCTAGTGATAGAGCTCTATACAGTGCTGCTAGAACCAACCTGAAGAGAGGCATCAAGGATGCCAAAGCGTCCTACAAGAGGAAGATTGAGGACCACTTTTCCAACAATGACCCACGGCGGGTATGGCAAGGCATCCAGCACATCACCAACTACAAGACCAGCAACCGCACGACTGCCGACGGCGACGCCTCGCTGGCAGAGGAACTTAACTGTTTCTTTGCTCGTTTCGAGGTGAAAGCTACAGTGGCAGACATAACACCCTCTCCAGCACCTGACAGCAACACCTTCACTGTGCAGGAGTATGATGTTAAGCGCGTGCTCAGAGCAGTGAATCCCAGGAAAGCTGCAGGCCCCGATGGTGTGACGGGCAGAGTGCTGAGGGAATGTGCAGACCAATTATCTGAGGTCTTCACAAAAATCTTCAACCTGTCCCTTTTAAAATCCACCATCCCTCCCTGCCTGAAGTCCGCCACAATCATCCCACTGCCGAAAAAGTCTGTCATCAGCGGTCTTAACGACTACCGTCCGGTAGCACTCACACCGGTCATCACAAAGTGCTTCGAGAGACTGGTCCTGCAGCACATCAAAGCCAGCCTCCCACCCACCTTCGACCCACACCAGTTTGCCTACAGAGCAAATAGGTCTACAGGGGATGCCATCGACACTGCTCTTCACACTGCACTGACCCACCTTGAACACCAGGGGAGCTATGTGAGGATGCTCTTCCTCGACTTCAGCTCTGCCTTTAACACGGTCATCCCGAGCAGACTGGTCACCAAACTTTCCGACCTTGGATTTTCCCAAACCATCTGCCAATGGATCAAGGACTTCCTGACCAACCGCCCCCAGACCGTCAAAATAGGCCCTCACCTCTCCTCCACCATTACACTGAGCACCGGCTCACCACAGGGCTGTGTGTTGAGCCCCATCCTTTACTCCCTCTACACTCACGACTGCGCCCCCACCCATCCCACCAACACCATCATCAAGTTCGCGGATGACACGACTGTGGTTGGACTCATCTCAGAAGGAGATGAGACAGCCTATAGGGATGAAATCCAAAGGCTGGCAGCATGGTGTTCAGTGAACAATCTGGTCCTGAACTCCTCCAAAACAAAGGAACTTATAATTGACTTTAGAAAAACCAGTGGAGATTACGACCCACTCTACATCAATGGGGTCTGTGTGGAAAGGGTACCAGCTTTCAGGTTCCTGGGTACGCACATCGCAGAGGATCTTACCTGGTCTACCAACACCATCACCACAGTAAAGAAGGCACAGCAGAGACTCCACTTCCTGAGGATCCTCAGGAAAACCAACCTGCAGGAGAAGCTCATGTTGTCCTTCTATCGCTGCTCCATCGAGAGTGTGCTGGCATACTGTATAACCACATGGTATGCCAGCTGCTCAGAAAAGGACAGGAAGGCCCTTCAGAGGGTCATCACGACGGCCCAGAAGATCATCGGCTGCTCACTGCCCTCCCTGGAGCACCTGTTCAGACTACGCTGCCTCAGTAGAGCAGGCAAAATAATAAAAGATCCATCCCACCCCGGCCACCGTCTGTTTGTTCATCTGCCCTCTGGTCGACGTTTCAGGTCGATCAAATCCCGAACAAACAGACTTAAGAACAGTTTTTACCCCAGGGCCATACGAGAACTGAACACTACCTTTGCACTAGGCAACACCGTTAAAAAATCTTGTACTTAATATAATTGTATTTAATTGTATTTATGTATTTATTTGTTTTTGCATTTATTGCATATATGTTTGTACGCACCGTCAGGATTGGCTATTTTTTAATTTCGTTGTACTCGTTGCAATGACAATAAATGAATATTATTATTATTATTATTATTATTATTATTATAAGTCACAAAAGTGTGAGTTAAATTGACTTCTTGAAATTGACATTTATCACAAATAGGAGAGATACTTGGGAAGATCCTGTTTAATTTTGTCTTCGAATAATGTAGTCTGTGTAATATTTTAAATTGTATTAATGAGTGTCTAGTGTTTAACGAGCATTGATGTATGTGTTGTAAACTTTCATCCCATATGTCTTGCATTATGGGTTGAGCCAATTCGTCCTCCCATGCTCGTCTAAATGATTCTGACGACGGAATGTCAGTATCTAAAAGAGTGTTATAAATATAAGATATTAATTTATTTGTATTGTAGTGACGGTTCAAGCGTTCATCAAGAATTCCTGGGCCTCTAAATCTATATTCTTGCGTATGTGATTTTACATAATCTCTGAGTTGTAAATATCTAAAAAAATGGTTCTCACAATTTGCCGACCTACCTATCTTTTATATGACCACCAAGTCTAGTTGCAGTAATTGCCCTTCATCCAAGTTATCAATAAAAATAAAATAAAAACGTATAAATAAAATCGAGGTCCCAGTCCTGATTTTTGTGACATTCAACAAACTACTGGTGCCAATCCATTTTCTGATAATTGGTTACAAAACCCAATTCTCCATGCGGACCTTTCACCGTCCGGCGCGGCCTGGAACGTGGCAACTTCAACAGCCTGACCGCGGGAGAAGGCAGACGGCAGGGGAAGAGAAAAGACATTCTGGCCTTCCATCACAGTGAGGAGGTGACTGTAGGAGACTCACTGTGATGGATGTTTCTTTTTGTTTGATTGTGTGTGTTATTGATTATTTTTATTGCTCTTGTTGTTGGACTGTGGGTAATCTTTCATTTCACTGCACATTTATGTGTATGTGACAAATAAACTAGACTTGACTTGACTTGACTTGTCACACACACGTGTCTATTGACACTCTGCCGATTCTTCTACCACACATGCAGCAGGGATAATTTAGATTAACTAATTATTCCTGGGCAGTTTTGGGAACAGTGGTTGACAAGAGAATTTCAGGCTCTGGTCAGGAGAAAGGACTCAAAAGCAGTCATTGAGAAGGATGATGTGAGGGGGGGAGGGGACTTCATTGAAACTTACTGAAAAGTGAAAGGCTTGGATAGAGTGGATGTGGAGAGGATGTTTCCACTAGTGGGAGAGTTTAGGACTAGAGGTCATAGCTTCAGAATTAAAGAACGTTCCTTTGTCAAGGAGTTGAGGATAAATTTCTTTAGTCAGATGGTGGTGAATCTGTGGAATTCTTTGCCACAGAAGGCTGGGGAGGCCAAGTCACTGAATATTTTTAAGGCAGAGATAGATAGATTCTTGATTAGTACAGGTGTTAGGG
The DNA here is from genome assembly GCF_053455715.1 of Rhinoraja longicauda. Taxonomy (NCBI): domain Eukaryota; kingdom Metazoa; phylum Chordata; class Chondrichthyes; order Rajiformes; family Arhynchobatidae; genus Rhinoraja; species Rhinoraja longicauda. The sequence goes on along the minus strand of NC_135967.1, from coordinate 45,655,632 downwards.
GTTATAGGGAAGAAGGGGTTAGGAGGAAGAGATAGATCAACCATGATTTAATCGGCCGAATGGCCTAATTCTACTCCTATCACCGATGATCATATGACCTTATGACTCAAAAAATCATCTTTTGGATGCTATTCTATGTCTATGTATTGCAAGCATCAGCAGGTTTAAACCTTTCAATTTTTAAGTAGAATAAAACATGTCATTTAATGTGACGAGAAATTTAAACACTAGTCCCAAGAATAGCTGCCAAATCAAAAACAGCAGGATATTCAACATTCTGGAATTCAAAGAAGCTACTTATTTTATTTTATTTGGCAATGTGAGAAACAGTGTGTAAAAAAAACTTGACCCATCAATGGATGTAGTAGTCAATAGACAATAGGTTCAGGAGGAGGCCATTCGGCCCTTCGATGTGATCATGGCTGATCATTCTCAATCAGTGCCCCATTCCTGCCTTCTCCCCATACCTCCTGACTCCGCTATTCTTAAGAGCTCTATCTAGCTCTCTCTTGAATGTATTCAGGGAATTGGCCTCCACTGCCTTCTGAGGCAGAGAATTCCACAGATTCACAACTCTCTGACTGAAAAAGCTTTTCCTCATCTCAGTTCTAAATGGCCTACCCTTTATTCTTAAACTGTGGCCCCTTGTTCTGGTCTCCCCCAACATTGGGAACATGTTTCCTGCCTCTAACGTGTCCAACCCTTTAATAATCTTATACGTTTCGATAAGATCTCCTCTCACCCTTCTAAATTCCAGTGTATACAAGCCTAGTCGCTCCAGTCTTTCAACATATGACAATCCCGCCATTTCGGGAATTAACCTAGTAAACCTACGCTGCACGCTCTCAATAGCAAAAATATCCTTCCTCAAATTTGGAGACCAAAACTGCACACAGTACTCCAGGTGTGGTCTCACTAGGGCCCTGTACAACAGCAGAAGGACCTCTTTGCTCCTATACTCAACTCCTCGTTATGAAGGCCAACATTCCATTGGCTTTCTTCACTGCCTGCTGTACTTGCATGCTTCCTTTCAGTGACTGATGCACTAGGACACCCAGATCTCGTTATACGTCCCCTTTTCCTAACTTGCCACCATTCAGATAATACTCTGCCTTCCTAATCTTACCACCTAAGTGGATAACCTCACACTTATCCACATTAAACTGCATCTGCCATGCATCCGCCCACTCACACAACCTGTCCAAGTCACCCTGCAACCTCATAGCATCTTCCTCACAGTTCACACTACCATCCAGCTTTGTATCAGCTGCAAATTTGCTAATGGTACTTTTAATCCCTAGTCTGAATAAATCAAAGTGACTGATCCTTGGGAAAATTCTATCTTGATATCACAATACACGGACAAAACTTTGTGCAGAATTCCAGTTAAGTCAATTAAGTCAATTCTAATTAACAAATGCAAAACTTTTAGAAATGCAATCTCACAAAGTAGTCACTTTCAGCCTAATAATAATTGGAAACAGAGTTTGGGCAGCTGCCTATTTAACAAAAGAAACTAGAGTTTATTTTTTTCTGTTTCTGTGCTGACCATCCAAGTTTAGAATTCTGAACGGCAAGTTCCCACATTCCCAATGAAGCAGTTAGACAGATGGTGTAGAGAGATTCCCAGACGCATTATACACCCCACCCTTGACCACACATACGTTCCATCTACATCTTCTCTACTTGCACTCACTCAAATTTATATACCACCAAAACACAAATATATTTGAACTATTTTTTTTCATTCACATTTGGTCAACCACTTGACTGGCAATTTCAAGCACAAATATGATTTTAATCACTTCTTCCTCCATCATCCGGTTTGCGACATTTTACTGAGTGGCTTTTCACACCTAAAACTAGATGTCTGATGCACTAGAGTATCTCCAATTATCCTGGAATGTATTATGTAGCATTAGTAATGTGAAGCAAGATAACACATTGGGAAAATGTGAATGCACCAAAAAGAAAGACAAGAGAACAATCCAATTAATCCATCCACATCCCAATTAGTGAATTGTGACCATACTTAATTTTTACAAAATGATTTTATTTGTTCAACTCCCATTTCGCCAATACATCCTCAGATGCATCACACAAGCAAATGTAGAGAATATTTGTGAGAATGTTATTGTTCCATTTTGAGACATATGATAATAAAATACTCTCGACCCTTGAGATTCCATTTCATTATTTTGCTGTTGTCCTAGCTGTGAGAAGGGCCATTTTTTTTCTATTTACCTAACAACCTCCAGTCATCTTTACTCCCAAAGTCAGCTTGGATTTATTCAGGGGAGACACAAATAACTGCAGATGCAGTTTACAAAAAAGACAAAGTGTTGGAGTAACATTAAACCAGGCAGCAGAATCTCTGGATAACATGGACAGGTGTCATGGTGAGCCAGGATCCTTCCTCAGATATGGTGGTGGTGGTGGTGACTGAAGGAGAAGGAGGAGGAAACTAACTAGAAGACGTAGGGGAAGGACAAACCTTGGCAAGAGATAGGTGGATAGAGATGAGGGGTATTTATGATAGGTAGTTGGTTGGACAAAAAACAGAGATGAAAAGTAAAGATAAATTATGAGATAAGGTTAGAAGAGGTGCGAATTATGAAACCAGAGGAGGGAATATAGGGAGAAATGGTTGCACATTCAGCTGGGGAACAGGAAAGTGAGCGGGTGGGGAGAGAGGTCTTGTTTGTAGGTGAGTTATCAAAAATTGGAGAGTTCAATGATCATACCATTAGGTTAGAAACATAGATCATAGGTGCAGGAGGCCATTTGGCCCTTTGAGCCAGCACCGCCATTCATTGTGATCATGGCTGATCATCCACAATCAGTAACCTGTGTGCCCAACTTCTCCCCATACCCCTTGATTCCACTAGCCCCTAGAGCTCTATCTAACGCTCTTTTAAATTCATCCAGTGATTTGACGTCCACTGCCCTCTGTGGCAGAGAATTCCACAAATTCACAACTCTTTGGGTGAAAAAGTTCCTTCTCACCTCAGTTTTAAATGGCCTCCCCTTTATTCTAAGACTGTGGCCCCTGGTTCTGGACTCCTCCAACATTGGGAACATTTTCCTGGTTGTAAGCTATCCAAACAAAATACGAGGTGCTGTTTCCCAGTTTGTGTGCGGTCGCACTCTAGCAATGGAGCATGCCCAGGATGGAACAGGATGGGGAGGGAAAATGGTTAACGACTGGGAGATCCAGCAGGCCTTGGTGGACACGGCACAAGTGTTCGGCAAAGCAGTCCCTTAATCTTTGCTTAATTCCTACAGTCCCAGAAGGCAGGCTCTAAAGGACTGAGGCTCTGGTGATAGTAATTAATCCCTGTCTGTCCGATCCTAATGCTCAGGCTGTATTAATTTGTTAATTCACGAATGCTTGTCTACTTAAAACCCCAATTTAATTCACTGAAGCTACTTCTTTTACGATTCATTTGTACTTTGCTCTAAAATGTTTTACACAAACAGCAGGAGAATTTGTCAAGTATTGGGCTAGAAGTGATTAAAGGCAAAGCAGTAAAAAGCTACGCAAGGAGGAATGGAAATAAAAGTGTGTGTGTGATTAAAAGTAAGATGCATACATTACTTTTCCAAAAAGAAATAAGTGAACACCGAGCCAAAGTTCATGTAACAATATCAGTAAATCTCAGATCATGTGGGGAAATGAAAAACTAGG
>NC_135967.1:45311944-45344444 GCF_053455715.1 Rhinoraja longicauda | reverse complement strand
TCCCATCCCAAAAATTAAATCTGCACCAAAATTAACAATTCCTCATCCCAGCTTGTAAAGAGGAATTATCTCGATGCCCCGAGTCCACAATCCTTGTACATGTGTGGGAAATTAACTGCAATTAGCTGCTTTGCACCGAAGATAGACACAAAATGCTGGAGTAACTCAGCGGGACAGGCAGAGTCTCTGGAGACGTTTCGACCACCCATCCCTTCTCTCCAGAGATGCTGCCCGACCCGCTGAGTTACTCCGGCATTTCTATGTCCATCTTCGGGATTTTATATTACTTCATAACGTTTGAAATCCCTCAATCGTGGAACAAAAACAACAAGAGCATTGGATTCATTCGATCATTGAATTATCCAATCAGATTCAATCAGATTCAATCAGATTCAATCAGATTAATTAGATTCAGTCTGAAGAAGGGTCTCGACACGAAACGTCACCCATTCCTTCTCTCCCGAGATGCTGCCTGACCCGCTGAGTTACTCCAGCATTTTGTGAATAAATACCTTAATCAGATTCAATGATTGAAACGTTGAGTCTGAAGATGGTCTCGACCCGAAATGTCACTTAATATTCCAATTAATGTTTGATATTTCGAATTAATCCCAAGTACTTCCAATTAATATTTAATATTTCCAATTATCAATAACACTCCCAATATGTAATACATAATTTAATCCCTAATACCAATTATTTTGTAAAGTTTCCAATTAATCCCTAATATTTCTCCAGAGATGCTGCCTGACCCGCTGAGTTACAATAAACAATAGACAATAGACAATAGACAATAGACAATAGACAATAGGTGCAGGAGGAGGCCATTCGGCCCTTCGAGCCAGCACCGCCATTCAATGTGATCATGGCTGATCATTGTCAATCAGTACCCCGTTCCTGCCTTCTCCCCATACCCCCTGACTCCGCTATCCTTAAGGGCTCTATCTAGCTCTCTCTTGAATGCATTCAGAGAATTGGCCTCCACTGCCTTCTGAGGCAGAGAATTCCACAGATTCACAACTCTCTGACTGAAAAAGTTTTTCCTCGTCTCAGTTCTAAATGGCCTACCCCTTATTCTTAAACTGTGGCCCCTGGTTCTGGACTCCCCCAACATTTACTCCAGCATTTTGTGTCTATCATAGGTTTAAACCGGCATCTGCAGTTCCTTCCTACGCTGTACCCCAATGGCACATTGTAGGTTCAGTGAAATGCTTTATTTTTGTGGGCAACCCGGTAAAATCACACAGCAGACCCCGCCTCGGCAGTATCACAGGATGCTGGAGTAACTAACTCAGCGGGTCAGGCAGCATCTCTGGAGAGAAGGTATGGGTGATGTTTCGTGTCCAGACCCTTCTCCAGTCTCGACCCGAAAACGTCGCCCATTCCTTCTCTCCAGAGATGCTGCCTGACCCGCTGAGTTAGTTACTCCAGCATTTTTGTGACACCTTCGATTTGAACCAGCATCTACGTTTATTTTCCTGCACGACTCGCCTGGGCAGTAAGGACAACGTTGTCACCACGTTTCTGGGGCGGACAGAATTGCAAACTTGGGTGTAGATAGACAAAAAAACGCTGGAGGAACTCAGCGGGACAGGCAGCATCTCTGGAGAGAAGGTATCACAAAATGCTGGAGGATCTCAGCGGGTCAGGCAGCATCTGGGAGAGAGGGAATGGGTGACGTTTCGGGTCGAGACCCTTCTTCAGACTCGTTTCGGGTCGAGACCCTTCCATTTTGTGAATAAATACCTTGGATTTGTACCAGCATCTGCAGTTATTTTCTTATATAGCTATGGTCACATTGAATGGTGGTGCTGGCTCGAAGGGCTGAATGGCCTTACTCCTGCACCTATTGTCTATTGTCTAATACTTCCAATGAATTCCTAATATTTCCGATATAAGTGTTGGAGGGTTTTGGTTTTTTTAAGCGTACTAACGTGCCTTTACGCGAATCAGTGAGTCCGGGTTGCCAGGGGGAAATTGCAATCGCCCATTGTCAGAGAGGCCAAACGCAATATTGGAGGAACAGCGCCTGATATTCCGCGGTATGTACCATTGACCTCTCTAACTTCACGTAACTCTCTCTCATTCCCTCTCTCTCTCTCTCTCTCACCCCATCCCTCCCCAACCCAAGTCGCACTGGGTTCCCGTTCTCAGCTTGCAAACAGTTAATTCCCTTTTATCATCGCTGTTCTTTGCGTGTCTTTCATTCATTTATTCTATATCTTATCTAAACGTATAAGATTATTTGGGGTTGGACACGTTAGAGGCAGGAAACATGTTCCCAATGTTGGGGGAGTCCAGAACAAGGGGCCACAGTTTAAGAATAAGGGGTAGGCCATTCAAAACTGAGATGAGGAAAAACCTTTTCAGTCAGAGAGTTGTGAATCTGTGGTATTCTGTGCCTCAGAAGGTAGTGGAGGTCAATTCTCTGAATGCATTCAAGAGAGAGCTAGATAGAGCTCTTAAGGAGTCAGGGGGTGTGGGGAGAAGGCAGGAACGGGGTACTGATTGAGAATGATCAGCCATGATCACGGTGAATGGCGGTGCTGGCTCGAAGGGGCGAATTCACATTGAATGGCCTACTCCTTGCACCTATGGTCTAGTGTTTATTTCTCCTGAAGTGGGTCGTTTTCAGCCCGAGTTGCTGGGGGATAAATAATGCAGCATTTCAGCACTCCCCTGACAACTTTCTGGAGAAGGGTTAAGCATTTGTTTTTAAATAAACGCTTTTGTTTTCCGAGGTGTTGCGAAATCTACCCGCGACACAAGGGTACAGCTACTACCATACTACCACACTGAATGCCATAAGCAACCAACCATCCCATGCAATGCACATTGTTCTGCCCAAGTCACAAGATAACCGGTGGAGCTGAGATCAGTCGCTGTGACCAGAGTTGAAGAAATCGGCGGATAACAGTTCCCAGTTGCGTTAGTACGCTTAAAATAAAATACCCCCTCCAACACTTATATCGGAAATATTAGGAATTCATTGGAAGCATTAGTCAATAGACAATAGGTGCCGGAGGAAGGCCATTCAGCCCTTCGAGCCAGCACCGCCATTCAATGTGATCATGGCTATATAAGAAAATAACTGCAGATGCTAGTACAAATCGAAGGTATTTATTCACAAAATGGAAGGGTCTCGACCCGAAACGTCAACCATTCCTTCTCTCCTGAGATGCTGCCTGACTCGCTGAGTTACTCCAGCATTTTGTGAATAAATACCTTCGAATGTGATCATGGCTGATCATTCTCAATCAGTACCCCGTTCCTGCCTTCTCCCCATACCCCCTGACTCCGCTTTCCTTAAGAGCTCTATCCAGCTCTCTCTTGAATGCATTCAGAGAATTGGCCTCCACTGCCTTCTGAGGCAGAGAATTCCACAAATTCACAACTCTCTGACTGAAAAAGTTTTTCCTCATCTCCGTTCTAAATGGCCTACCCCTTATTCTTAAACTGTGGCTCCTGGTTCTGGACTCCCCCAACATTGGGAACATGTTTCCTGCCTCTAACGTGTCCAACCCCTTAATAATCTTACACGTTTCGATAAGATCCCCTCTCATCCTTCTAAATTCCAGTGTATACAAGCCTAGTCGCTCCAATCTTTCAACATATGACAGTCCCTCCATTCCGGGAATTAACCTAGTAAACCTACGCTGCATGCCCTCGATAGCAAGAATATCCTTCCTCAAATTTGGAGACCAAAACTGCACACAGTACTCCAGGTGCGGTCTCACTAGGGAATCAATTGTAAGTATTAGTAATTAATTGGAAACTTTGGGCATTAATTGGAAACTACGCATTAATTGGTATTTGGGATTAATTATGTATTAAATATTAATTGAAAGTAATATGGATAACTGGAAGAATTAGACATGAATAGGAAGAGTTACGGATTAATTGGCAATATTGGACATTAATTGGAAGTGTTTCAGATTAATGCGAAGTATTACACATTAATTGGAATTTTAGGTATTAATAATGTATTAAATTTGTATTGAAAGTATTGGGGGTTAATTGGGAATGTTAAATATTAATTGGAAGTATTAAATGCTAATTGGAAATATTAAGTATTATTTGGGAATGCTGAATATTAATTGGAAGTATTAAATGCTAATTGGATATATTAAGTATTTTGGGGAATATTAAATATTAATTGGAAGTATTAAATGCTAATTGGAAATAGTAAGTATTATTTGGGAATGTTAAATATTAATTGGAAGTATTACATGCTGATTGGAAATATTAAGTATTATTTGGGAATATTAAGTATTATTTGGGAATATTAAATATTAATTGGAAGTATTAAAAGCTAATTGGAAGTATTAAGTATTATTTGGGGGAATATTGAATATTAATTGGAAGTATTAGATGCTAATTGGAAATATTACGTAATTTGGGGGAATATTAAATATTAATTGGAAGTATTAGTGATTAGTTGGGAATATTAGTGATGAATTGTGAATATTGCGGATTAATTGGAAGTATCAAATACTGATTGGAAGTGTTAGGGATTAATTGAAAATATTAAAGACCAATTGGAAGTATTAAATGCTAATTGGAAATATTAAGGGTTAAATGAAAAATATTAAGGGTTAATTGGCAATATTAGGTATTTTTGCCCGGTGTAAGTATTTCTCTTGCGCGACTTACCGGCGTTCAGTTGCTTGTCCTCCAGCCGGCAGGATCGACGGCTAGTTTATAAAGATGTGGAGGTTTCTCAGTCGCTTGGAGAACTCTTCGGTCAGTAGCCCAGGCGCCCGCTTCAGTTGCGATCGATTCAGTTCGGTCCCAAAATGTTGCTGGGGCCGCAGTTTCTATCAAACGTTGAGGTCGCCAGCACTGCTCTGCGATCACAGAGTGACTGGACTGTGTGGTGTGTGTGTGGTGTGTGTGTGTGTGGCTGTGACTGTGTCGGTAGCAGTGGTTCACACCACCAACTCCAACCACCAAAGCCTCTAAGCCACTCTGGCGCTGTCCCGGCGCTTTCACAGTCTCCCACTCCTTCACACTCTCGGCTTCTGCCAAGTGTGACACACGAGTTTGGAAATTCTCAGGTGACTGCGCTCCGCTGGGCTGCAGGAACACAGGAGACTCGCCAGCGATCCTGCTGGCCTCTCCCACTCTCTCCCACTACCCCCTCCTCTCTCTTTCTCCCCCCTCTCTCTCCCTCTCCCTCTCTCATTCTCTCTCTCTCCCTCCCACTCTCTCCCCCTCTCTCTCCCTCCCACTCCCCCCCTCACTCTCCCTCTCTCCCTTTCTCTCTCTCTCACTCTTCCTCTCTCTCTCTCTCTCTCTCTCTCTCTCTCTCTCTCTCTCTCTCCCTCTCTGTCTGTCTCTCTCTCTCTCTCTCTCTCTCTCTTACTCTCTCTCTCTGTGTCTCTCTCTCCCTCTCTGTCTCTCTCTCTCTCTCTCTCTCTCTCTCTCTCTCTCTCTCTGTCTCTCTCTCTCTCTCTCTGTGTCTCTCTCTCTCTCTCTCTCTCTCTCTTACTCTCTCTCTCTGTGTCTCTCTCACCTTCTCTGTCTCTCTCTCTCTCTCTCTTACTCTCTCTCTCTGTCTCTCTCTCTTACTCTCTCTCTCTGTGTCTCTCTCTCCCTCTCTGTCTCTCTCTCTCTCTCTCTCTCTCTCTCTGTCTCTCTCTCTCTCTCTCTCTCTCTCTCTCTCTCTCTCTCTCTCTCTCTCTCAACACAACAACCCACAGCCTGTTAGAACCACAGGTTGAAGATAGACACAAAATGCCGTAGTAACTCAGCAGGTCAGGCAGCATCTCTGGAGAGGAGGAGTGAGTGATGTTTCGGGTGGAGACCCTTCCTCACTCAGACTGAGAGTCAGGGGAGAGGGAAACGAGAGATACAGATGGCGATGTAGAGAGATACAGAACAAGTGAATGAAAGATGTGCAAAAAAAGTGACGGTATCACAAAATGCTGGAGTAATCAACGGGTCAGGCAGCATTTGTGGAGACAAGGAATGGCGAGCCGTTCCATCTCCCCAGAGATGCTGGCTTTCCCGCTGAGTTACTCCAGCATTTTGTGATACCTTCGATTTGTACCAGCATCTGCAGTTATTTTCCTATGCAAATAAGTTACGACGATAAAGGAACAGGCCGTTGGAAAAAGGCTGGAGCGACTAGGCTTGTACACGCTGGAATTTCGAAGGATGAGAGGGGATCTTATCGAAACGTATAAGATTATTAAGGGGTTGGACACGTTAGAGGCAGGAAACATGTTCCCAATGTTGGGGGAGTCCAGAACCAGGGGCCACAGTTTAAGAATAAGGGGTAGGCCATTTAGAACGGAGATGAGGAAAAACATTTTTCATTCAGAGAGTTGTGAATCTGTGGAATTCTCTGCCTCAGAAGGCAGTGGAGGCCAATTCTCTGAATGCATTCAAGAGAGAGCTGGATAGAGCTCTTAAGGATAGCAGAGTCAGGGGGTATGGGGAGAAGGCAGGAACGGGGTAGTGATTGAGAATGATCAGCCATGATCACATTGAATGGCGGTGCTGGCTCGAAGGGCCGAATGGCCTCCTCCTGCACCTATTGTCTATTGTCTATTGTTGTTAGCTGTGGGCTGGGTGAAGATGAATTACAGACAATGAGACTCAACGAGACGACTTTGAAGCTGGAACAATGACTTGTGTGGGGAGGGATGGAGAGAGAGGGGGTGCGTGCTGGTTTACACCGAAGATAGACACAAAAAGGTGGAGTAACTCAGCTTGATAGATTTGCAGCAGAGCCGCCTGGAGTGGATCAATCATTGGGGAATGGGCGATTGCTTTTTAAAGCTGCTCCCCTTTCACACAAACTACTCTGCCACGGTGGCACAGCGGTAGAGTTGCTGCCTGACAGCCCCAGAGTCCCGGGTTCCATCCTGACCACGGGCGCTGTCTGTACGGAGTTTGCACGTTCTCCCCGTGACCTGCGTGGGTTTTCTCCGAGATCTTCGGTTTCCTCCCACGCTCCAAGGACGTGCAGGTTTGTAGGTTAATTGGCCTGGTGTTGGTGTGCAAATTGTCCCGAGGGTGTGTAGGATAGTGTTAGTGCGCGGGGATCGCTGGGCGGCGCGGACCTGGTGGGCCGAAGGGCCTGTTTCCACGCTGTATCTCTAAACTAAACTGTTCAACGCAAGATCAACTCAAGTGAAATGCCTGGATGATTTCACGAGACTTTACTGACTTTATACCCGCCCCTTGCAACAACTCTGCAGCCTCATATTTGTCACCAGAAGCCCAAAACAGATCTCAAACACATCGGTGGAGGGAACGGCAAAAGCACAAACTCTCAATTAAAAGTTTAGTTTAGCTTGGTTTAGTTTATTGGTGTCACGTGTAACGAGGTACAGTGAAAAGCTTTGTTGTTGCGTTCTAACCAGTCAGCAGAAAGACAACACATGATTACAATCTAGCTGTCCACAGTGTGAAGGTACTGGATAAAGGGAATAACGCACAGTGCAAAATAAAGTCCAGTAAAGTCCGATTAAAGATAGTCCGAGGATCTCAGATGAGATAGATGGAAGGTCTACTTGTTGATACTATCAACTTGAGCTGTGGTTATTCACAAAATGCTGGAGTAACTCAGCAGGTCAGGCAGCATCTCGGGGGAGAAGGAATGGGTGACGTTTCGGGTCGAGACCCTTCTTCAGACTGATGTCAGGGGGGCGGGACAAAGGAAGGATATAGGTGGAGACAGGAAGATAGAGGGAGATCTGGGAAGGAGGAGGGGAAGAGAGGGACAGAGGAACTATCTGAAGTTGGAGAAGTCGATGTTCATACCACTGGGCTGCAAGCTGCCCAGGCGAAATATGAGGTGCTGTTCCTCCAATTTCCGGTGGGCCTCACTATGGCACTGGAGGAGGCCCATGAGAGAAAGGTCAGACTGGGAGTGGGAGGGGGAGTTGAAGTGCTCAGCCACCGGGAGATCAGATTGCTCAACGCGGACCGAGCGCAGGTGTTGAGCGAAGCGATCGCCGAGCCTGCGTTTTGTTTCGCCATCTGCTAACTTGTGCTGTAGAGTCGATACCCAAAACACCCGACTGACTCCCACTCCTTCATTTCTTGTGTATCCGACTCCAACTCCGATTCCACCCCGACCCCTGGATATAATCATTCTAAATCTGCCATGATGACATTACACACGATGGTATCACAAAATGCTGGAGTAACTTAGCAGGTCAGGCAACATCTAGGAGAGAGGGAATGGGTGACCATTCAGTCCATTCAGACTGATCAGTCTGAAGAAGGGTCTCGACCCGAAACGTCACCCATTCCCTCTCTCCTGAGATGCTGCCTGACCTGCTCAGTTACTCCAGCATTTTGTGATACCTTCGATTTGTACCAGCATCTGCAGTTATTTTCTCACACACGATGGCGTTTCATAAGAACTACATGAATCATCAGGCTACCTTTTAAACCCATGTCCTTAAAGTTTTGAGTCTAATGGTACAGTGAATAGCTTTTTGTTGCGTGCTACCCAGTCAGCGGAAGGACTATACATGATTAGAATCAAGCCGTCCACAGTGTACTGATACAGGATAAAGGGAATAGCGTTTAGTGCAAGATAAAGTCCGATTAAAGATAGCCCGAGCGAGGATCTCCAATGAGGTAAAACATATTTTTATATTGAATTTTATAATGTTGGATAACACACATGTTAGATGACAATAGACAATAGACAATAGGTGCAGGAGGAGGCCATTCAGCCCTTCGAGCCAGCACCACCATTCAATGTGATCATGGCTGATCATTCTCAATCAGTACCCCGTTCCTGCCTTCTCCCCATACCCCCTGACTCCGCTATCCTTAAGAGCTCTATCTAGCTCTCTCTTGAATGCATTCAGAGAATTGGCCTCCACTGCCTTCTGAGGCAGAGAATTCCACAGATTCACAACTCTCTGACTGAAAAAGTTTTTTCCTCATCTCCGTTCTAAATGGCCTACCCCTTATTCTTAAACTGTGGCCCCTTGTTCTGGACTCCCCCAACATTGGGCAAGGGTGGCTACCAGTATGGGCAGCAATAAATAATAACCTATTCTCTTCTTCAACCACCTACCTAAAGTATAGGCACTTAGCAGTTTGCAAAGTTTAGTTTAGTTTAGTTGAGAGATACAGAGTGGAAACAGGCCCTTTGGCCCATCGAGTCCACACTGCCCAGCGATCCCCACACACCAACACTATCCTACACACACTGGGGACAATTTGCAGTTACACCAAGCCAATTAACCTACAAACCTGTATGCCTTTGGAGTGTGGGAGGAAACCGGAGCACCCGGAGAAAACCCACGCAGGTCACGGGGAGAGCGTACAAACTCCGTGGTCAGGATCGACAGCGCCCATGGTCAGGATCGAACCCGGGTTTCTGGCGCTGCGTGACGGCAACTCCACCGCTGTGTCACCGTGCCAGCCCTGGACTGCGAGAATAATCGGGCTTGGAGCAAAGCTATCTTATTCACGCTTCGACTAGAGGTAAACGATTGCCATTGTCTAGTTGTCGCATGATGCAGGGTGCAAATGTTAATTGGCTTGGTAAGTGTACAAATTGTCCCTGGTGGGTGTAGGATAGTGTTAATGTGCAGGGATCGCTGGGCGGCGCGGACCCGGTGGGCCGAAGGGCCTGTTTCCGCGCTGTATCTCTAAACTAAAACTAAACTAAACATGAAGGGGGGGGGGAGAGAGCATTTAGTTACTGCATCACCGGGTAAAGCAAGACACAAGATGCTGGAGTAACTCAGCGGGTCAGGCAGCATCTCTGGAGGGAAGGAATGGGTGACGTTTCGAATCGATACCCTTCTTCAGACTGAGAGTCATGGGAGAGGGAACCGAGAGATATGAAAAGGTACGTAGGACAAATGATTGCAGGATATGCAAAAAGACAGATCGAAGGCAGCAACAATGATCAAGGAAAGGTGGAGCCCACAATGATCCATTGTTGGCTGTTGGCATAGAAACTGAAATTCGGCAGGACGCCAATTAAACTAGTACGACGACTAGGGATGGGGGAGGGATGGAGAGAGAGGTTAAAGAAATCAATATTCACACCACTGGGTTGTAAGCTGCCCAAGTGAAATATGAGGTGCTGTTCCTCCAATTTGCACTGGGCCTCACTCTGACAGTGGAGGAGGCCCAGGACAGAAAGGTCAGTGTGGGAATGGGAGGGGGGTTTTTAAGTGTTTAGCAACCGGGAGATCAGGTAGGTCTAGGCGGACTGAGCGGAGGTGTTCAGCGAAACGATCGACCAATCTTGCCGATGTATTGGAGGCCACACCTGGAATTCTTGAAGTGTTTGGATTCGTAATCTGACCTGCGGAAGAACGTGAGTTCCAGCGGTTTTTAATTATAAAACAAAAAACCCTGAGATTTTAACACGTTCGTTTCTATCTAACTTTCAGATCTAAATATTTTGATCTTGTTTTCAACACTTGAGAAATCTGAAATTAAAAACAGAAACTTCAGAAGTCCTCAGCACGTCGGGCTGCCTTTGAAGTCTTGGGAAGATGTCCCGTGCTGGAAGGAACTGCAGATGCTGGTTTACACCGAAGAAAGACACAAAGCACTGGAGTAACTCAGCAGGACAGGCAGCATCTCTGGAGAGAAGGAATGGGTGACGTTTCGGGTCGGAACCCTTCTTCAGACTGAAATCTTCTCGGGAAGTTTTCAGGCTGATGTCCTTTCATTGTTAAAACTGTAATCTGAAAATAATCCATTTTCCCTGTGATTGTTGCTGTTACTGTAACTGTCATGGACGCAGCCTGTGTAGGAAGGAACTGCAGATGCTGGTTTACACCGAAGACCGACAAAAAATGCTGGAGTAACTCAACGGGACAGGCAGCATCTCTGGAGAGAAGGAACGGGTGACGTTTCAGGTCGAGACCCTTCTGTGCTACATTACATTGAACATAGAACAGAACATAGAACATAGAACACAGGGCATAGAACATAGAACAGTTCAGCACAAGAACAGGCCCTTCGGCCCACAATGTCTGTGCTGATTATGAATGCCAAGCCAAACTCTTATCTGCCTGCACATAATCCGTATACCTCCATTCCCTGCGTATCCATGTGCCCATCCAAAAGCCTCTTAAACGCCACTATCGTATCTGTCTCCATCATGACCTCTAACACTGTGTTCCAGGTCCCATCACTCTCTGTATAAAAAACTTCCCTTGAGCATCTCCTCTCAACTGTTCTCTCACCTCACCTTCAAGATATTGCATTCTGGTATTCGATATATGGATATTTGGTATGGATATCTGTTGGTGAATGTATTCTCACTTATAAGTTCATAAGTGCATTAGACACAGGAGCAGAATCAGGCTATTTAGCCCATCGAGTCTACTCCGCCATTCAATCATGGCTGGAAGCGGCACGGTGGCGCAGCGGTAGAGTTGCTGCTTTACAGCGAATGCAGCGCCGGAGACTCAGGTTCGATCCTGACTACGGGCGCCATCTGTACGGAGTTTGTACGCTCTCCCCGTGACCTGCGTGGGTTTTCTCCGAGATCTTCGGTTTCCTCCCACACTCCAAAGACGTACAGGTTTGTAGGTTAATTGGCTGGGCAAATGTAAAAATTGTCCCTAGTGGGTGTAGGATAGTGTTAGCATGCGTGGATCGCTGGGCGGCGCGGACCCAGTGGGCCAAAGGGCCTGTTTCTGCGCTGTATCTCTAAATCTAAAAAAAAAATCAATCTCTCCCTTTCAACCCCATTCTCCTGCCTCCTCCCCATAACCCCTGACACCCTTCCTAATCAAAAACCTGCTAATCCCCACCTTAAAAATATCTAATGACTTGGCCTCCACAGCCGTCTGTGGCAATGAATTCTACAGATTCACTACCCCCTGACTAAAGAAATTCCTCCTCATCTCCTCTCTAAAGGTATGTCCTTTTATTCTAAGGCTGTGCCCCCTGGTTCTAGACTCTCCCACAAGTGGAAATATCCTTTCCACATACACACTATCCAGGCCTTTCACTCTTGGGTAAGTATCAATGAGGTCCCCCCTCATCCTTCTAAACTCCAGCGAATACAGGCCCAGTGTCGTCAAACACTCATCAGACGTTAAGCCATTAATTTTATGTTGTGGGCTAATTGGGTTAATTTCTGTGACAATAAGATACTAATATATCCCATAAAGATTAAAGATGCTAACTCAAAATGTACGAAGGCAAAGAATCCTTGTAACATTAAAATAAATTACTTGTTCATAAGTTCATAAGTTCGAGGTGGAGAATTAGGCCATTCGGCCCATCAAGTCTATTCCGCCATTCAATTTTGGTTGATCTATCTCTACCTCCTAACCCCGTTCTCCTGCCTTCTCTCCATTACCCCCGACACCCCATAACCCCATTTGTAAAGCCCCCTACTCAATCTCAGAGTATCCTGAGATGGATGCACAGAGTCTCTTGCCCAGAGTGGGTGAATCGAGAACCAGAGGACATACGTTTAATGTGAAGGGGAAAAGGTTTCTGAGGGGATAACGTTTCCACACAAAGGGTGGTGGGTGTATGGAACAAGCCGCCAGAGGAGGTAGTTGAGGCTGCGACTATCCCAACGTTTAAGAAACAGTTAGACGGGTACATGGATAGGACAGGTTAGGAGAGATTATGGACCAAGCGCAGGCAGGTGGGAGTAGTGCAGCTGGGACATGTTGGCCGGTGTGGGCAAGTTGGGCTGAAGGCCCTGTTTCCACTCTGTATCACTCTATTAATCTCTCTATGACTTTATGAACCAGTTCACATCTAATGAAGTATTCTCACTACAGAGTCATTGATCTAACATAGGAAGATTGAAGGAAAATTATGGAAACTTACTTATTATTGGAGCCAGTGCAAATTGATGACTGAAGCGTAGGTTTTGCCAAGAAGTTATTTAACTGCTGTAGATGTGTACTTTTGATTAGTTTGTATTAGAGATACAGCGCGGAAACAGGCCCTTCGGCCATTGGATCTACATCGACCAGCGATCACCCCGTACGTTAACAACATCCTACACACGCCAGGGATCATTTACAATCTTTCCTGAAGCCAATTGAACTACAAACCTGTAGGTCTTTGGAATGTGGGAGGAAACCGGAGCACCCGGAGAAAACCCGGAGAAAGCAGATCATAGAAACATAGAAACATAGAAAATAGGTGCAGGAGGAGGCCATTCGACCCTTTGAGCCAGCACCGCCATTCATTGTGATAGAAACATAGAAAATAGGTGCAGGATTAGGCCATTCGGCCCTTCGAGCCTGCACCGCCATTCAATATGATCATGGCTGATCATCCAACTCAGTATCCCGTACCTGCCTTCTCTCCATACCCCCTGATCCCTTTAGCCACAAGGGCCACATCTAACTCCCTCTTAAATATAGCCAATGAACTGGCCTCAACTACCTTCTGTGGCAGAGAATTCCACAGATTCACCACTCTCTGTGTGAACAAAAACTTTCTCATCTCGGTCCTAAAAGACTTCCCCCTTATCCTTAAACTGTGACCCCTTGTTCTGGACTTCCCCAACATCGGGAACAATCTTCCTGCATCTAGCCTGTCCAACCAGCGATCGATCACCCGTTCACACGAGTTAGACCGCCACACACTCGGTCATTTACAGAAGATGGTTAACCTACAACCCACACGTCTTTGGGATGTGGGAGGAAACCAGAGCACCGGGAGGAAACCCACGCAGTTCTAATCTTATGGGCGGCGCAGCGGTGGAGCCGCTGCCTTCCAGGCACAAGAGACCCTGGTTCAGGGCTTTGTACGGAGTTTGTACGTTCTCCGCGTGGGTTTTCTCCGGGTGCTCCGGTTTCCTCCCACACTCCAAAGGCTTACAGGTTTGTAGGTTAATTGACTTGGTAACATTGTAAATTGTCCCGAGCGTGTGTAGGACTGTTTTAGTGTGCGGGGATCGTTCTTCTGCGTTTGACTCAGTGGGCCGAAGGGCCTGTTGGCGTGCTGCATCTCTAAACTAAACTAAACAAATGCGCAACACTGAAACACTTTGCTTTCCACCCTTGTCCTCTAGGTGTGTTATTTTTCACTTTTCCATTTGAATTTCCATGTAGGACTTGGCAGTGGGAACTGGATAAAGAATTCAGAATTGCGCATTGCCAGGAGAACGGCAATGAGTCGCAAGCTAAAGTCAATTTGTGGTGTGTCTGTGTGTGTCTTTGGCTGTTAAGCTGAACATATAAAGTTTATTAAGCGTTCCCTCGGATACCCACCCTTTTCATTAAATTCTAGCGATACATGTCTCCATAGACGGTCCACTCTAGGCTAGTTTCCAATACAAGAGTATTTTAGGAAAGGGTTGTGGAGAAATCATTTCAACAAGTGTCTATGAGGAATTTCAAGAACTTGAAACATGCAGGGAATCATGTGAAAAACACCGTAACAGAAGCATTTTTATAAATGTAGCTGATTCCACTTAAAGTAATGACTGCCCTAGTAAAATGAACACTAAAATGTGTTGTAAGGATCAAGGGGAGAGGTGGGTGAATGAATCAGAAATAATGTGAAATCTTGCCACTTCAGCAGTGGTAACGTCCAATTTTTAAAATGTAATTTTAGGTAATTTCAGCAAACATCTCCCTTTTCAATTCCTTTCCTTGAGTTTAATTTAGTTTAGTTTAGTTTAGTTTAATTTCGTTTAGTTTTGTGCCTGTCTGTGCGGAGTTTGTACGTTCTCCCCGTGACCTGCGTGGGTTTTCTCCGAGATCTTCAGTTTCCTCCCACACTCCAAAGACGTTCAGGTTTGTAGGTTAATTGGCTGGGTATAAGTGTAACTCGTCCCTGGTGTGAGTAGGGTAGTGTGAGTGTGTGGGGATCGCTGGTCAGTGCGGATTCGCTGGGCCGAAGGGCCAGTTTCTGCACTGTACCTCTAAACTAAACCAAACTAAACTAAACAATCTCTTTGACAATAGACAATAGACAATAGGTGCAGGAGGAGGCCATTCGGCCCTTCGAACCAGCACTGCCATTCAATGTGATCATGGCTGATCATTCTCAATCAGTACCCCGTTCCTGCCTTCTCCCCATACCCCCTGACTCCGCTATCCTTAAGAGCTCTATCCAGCTCTCTCTTGAATGCATTCAGAGAATTGGCCTCCACTGCCTTCTGAGGCAGAGAATTACACAGATTCATAACTCTCTGACTGAAAAAGTTTTTCCTCATCTCAGTTCTAAATGGCTTACCCCTTATTCTTAAACTGTGGCCCCTGGTTCTGGACTCCCCCAACATTGGGAACATGTTTCCTGCCTCTAACATGTCCAACCCCTTAATAATCTTATACGTTTCGATAAGATCTCCTCTCATCCTTTTAAATTCCAGTGTATACAAGCCTAGTCGCTCCAGTCTTTCAACATATGATAGTCTCACCATTCCGGGAATTAACCTAGTAAACCTACGCTGCACGCCCTCAATAGCAAGAATATCCTTCCTCAAATTTGGAGACCAAAACTGCACACAGTACTCCAGGTGCGGTCTCACTAGGGCCCTGTACAACTGCAGAAGGACCTCTTTGCTCCTATACTCAACTCCTCTTGTTATGAAGGCCAACACCAGGGGCCACAGTTTAAGAATAAGGGGTAGGCCATTTAGAACAGGGATGAGGAAAACCTTTTTTAGTCAGAGAGTTGTGAATCTGTGGAATTCTCTGCCTCAGAGGGCAGTGGAGGCCAATTCTCTGAATACATTCAAGAGAGAGCTAGATAGAGCTCTTAAGGAAAGCGGAGTCAGGGGGTATGGGGAGAAGGCAGGAACGGGGCACTGATTGAGAATGATCAGCCATGATCACATTGAATGGCGGTGCTGGCTTGAAGGGCCGAATGGCCTACTCCAGGGCTTTCTCCATCGCTGCTCCCACCCTCTGGAACTCACTACCTCAGACCGTCAGAGACTCCTCCTCACTCACCACATTCAAAACATCACTGAAGACTCACCTGTTCAGCACTGCCTTCAACCACTGACCATCACTTCTCTTTATCCTTCCATTTTTTGTTCGTTTATTTATTTATTTTTATGTTTTACTTACTCTGTAAAGCGTCTTTGAGTTTCCAGAAAAGCGCTATACAAATGAAATGTATTATTATTATTATTATTATTATTATTAAGATTGCAGCATGCTGCACAAGTTAAATAGTGGAGGGGAGGATGGATGTTGGTGAATCAGGTGCATGGTCCATGTGTGCTGATGTAGTCACAAAGCAACACCCATGCAGATCATGTCCTCTTGTGGTTATATTTGGTACTTACTGCATCAACAGTGTAATGGCAGTTTCTATGCCATCTCGAAATCCCACTTCGATAGCCATTACTTCTCGGGGATGAAATGTAGCTATAGCTTACGCACACGTCACGCCCCGATATGACAAAAACGAATCTTCCTAACTTTTTTTCTTCATTCATTGGTTTTATTAAAGTAGCACAAATCATAGAGTCATTCACAAAATGCTGGAGTAACTCAGCAGGTCAGGCAGCATCTCGGGAGAGAAGGAATGGGTGACGTTTCGGGTCGAGACCCTTCTTCAGACCAAACCTTCGATTTTGTACCTGCATCTGCAGTTATCTTCTTATACTCATAGAGTAATTCATCAGTTTCTGTGCTTTATCAACTGTTTCTTCTTCTAACAATATCTATAAATCTTGCAGAAGGTATCTATTCACAAAATGCTGGAGTAACTCAGCAGGTCAGGCAGCATCTCGGGAGAGAAGGAATGGGTGACGTTTTGGGTCGAGACCCTTCTTCAGACTGATGTCAGGGGGGCGGGACAAAGGAAGGATATAGGTGGAGACAGGAAGATAGAGGGAGATCTGGGAAAGAGGAGGGGAAGAGAAGGACAGAGGAACTATCTAAAGTTGGAGAAGTCGATGTTCATACCGCTGGGCTGCAAGCTGCCCAGGCGAAATATGAGGTGCTGTTCCTCCAATTTCCGGTGGGCCTCACTATGGCACTGGAGGAGGCCCATGACAGAAAGGTCAGACTGGGAATGGGAGGCGGAGTTGAAGTGCTCAGCCACCGGGAGATCAGTTTGGCCAACGCGGACCGAGCGCAGGTGTTGAGCGAAGCGATCGCCGAGCCTGCGCTTGGTTTCGCTGATGTAAATAAGTTGACATCTAGAGCAGCGGATGCAATAGATGAGGTTGGAGGAGGTGCAGGTGAACCTTTGTCTTACCGTATGGTTCTTACAAATATAGCTGGTGTGAGGGCATGATACGAGCGCGTGTGGTAAAGAACTGTATGCTGACCATCCTCCGAGTCTAAAACTGACCCACAACCTCTGTTGCCACGCTAGCCTCCTCCCATCTAGACACCCCCCGTTACGAATTAAGTCACACCCACAAACAGGCAAAAAGGACATAAACTAGAAACATTAAAACATAGTCACAACACAACGACAGTAATTGAATTAAGCGTCAATGGCTCCTACAAACAGTCTTCAACATTGGCTGTCTGCGTACTGCCCCCATTCACTTGTACTCTATCTGAGATGCGTATCTAATCCTAATCACAATCATGCTTTATTAGCCAAGTATGTTTTGCAACATACGAGGAATTTCATTTGCCATACAGTCATACCAATAAAAAGCAACAGAGCACACAAAATACGTTTTAACATGAACATCCACCACAGCAACTCCTCCACATTCCTCACTGGGATGGAAGGCAAAAATAAGGTTTGTTCTCCCGCTGTTGGGGGCCTCGAGCCTTCCGTTAACGGGACGATCTTGGCTTCTGCAGCCAGCAGTCGAGCCTTGTGTGTCGGGGCTACCACGTTCCCACATCGGTGGGGGGGGGGGGGGGATCTCAGCTAGGACCCCCGGTCGGGACTGGTCAAACCTCCTGCGACGTTAGAGCTTCCTGACATCGGTCTCTACCCGAGACTGCGAGCTCCTCGATGTTGAAATCCGCAGGCCGTGGTTATCATATCATATCATATATATACAGCCGGAAACAGGCCTTTTCGGCCCTCCAAGTCCGTGCCGCCCAGCGATCCCCGCACATTAACACTATCCTACACCCACTAGGGACAATTTTTACATTTACCCAGCCAATTAACCTACATACCTGTACGTCTTTGGAGTGTGGGAGGAAACCGAAGATCTCGGAGAAAACCCACGCAGGTCACGGGGAGAACGTACAAACTCCATACAGTGCAGCACCCGTAGTCAGGATCGAACCTGAGTCTCCGGCGCTGCATTCGCTGTAAAGCAGCAGCTCTACCGCTGCGCTACCGTGCCGCCCGGTTGGAGCGTCGATCCCAGGCAAGGGCCGTGGGCTCCGGTGGTAAGTCCATGGCCCTGCGGTGGGGCTCAAAGTCAGTCTCGAGCAAGGCTGCCAGCTCCACGATGTTAGCAACCGGAGATACGATCCGCAAAACAATCGCATCTCCGGCAAGGTAAGAGATTGAAAAAAAAGGTTTCCCCCGACCCCCCCCCCCCTCCCTCCCTCAGCCCCCACATAAAACAAAAAAGAGAACATTAACACACACTTTTAAAACACACTAGAAATAAAAAAGGCGAAAATGAATTTCTCTGTATCTCGGGACATGTAAAAAAAAATTCAAAAGATACTTTAGTCGAGAAATAAATATATACAATACATGACCCTTACAAAACTCCATCTGACATTCTCGGAGACTACACTGTTTACACAAATGACACAGTTTTGTCCACCACCCTTGCCACTCATGTGGCCCACTGACATGGAATCCCTTCCCTTATTTGGAGGGGCGTCTCTCTCCACCACACCCTGCCCCCCATGTCCGGCAGCGGAAGGACCCTAGACTGTGGTCCTCCCCCACAGGGCCTTGGCGTTGCAGCACCAAGCTTCAGTGCGTCCCTCAGCACGTACTCCTGCAGTCTGCAGCGGGCCAGTTGGCAACATTCCCCGACGGACAGCTCGCTCCGCTGGGAGGTCAACAAAGCTCGTGCAGACCAAAGAGCGTCTTTTACCGAGTTGATGACCTTCCAGCAGCACTCGATGTCAGTCTCCGAATGCGTCCCTGGGAACAGTCCGTAGATCACAGAGTCCTCTGTGACGGAGCTGCTCGGAATAAATCGTGACAGGGACCCCTGCAGACCTCTCCAGACTCTCTTGGCAAGTCCACACTCTGTGAAGAGGTGGGCAAAAGTCTCCTCTCCATAGCAGCCGTCCCGAGGGCAGCGTGCGCTGGTCGTGAGGTTCCGGCGGTGCAGGAAGGATCTGACTGGGAGGGCTCCCCTCACCACCAGCCAAGCCAGGTCTTGGTGCTTGTTGGGGAGCTCTGGCGATGAGGCATTTCGCCAGACAAGCTGGGCAGTCTGCTCTGGGAACCACGCCACAGGATCCATGGAGTCATTCCCCTGCAGTGCCTGTGACAAATGAAGTACCATACCATACCACACCATATCAAATTACTGAATGTGTCTCAGTTATATTAGGCTCATGGAGTAGTAGGCCCAACTCATCCCTGCCGACCAGGACGCCCCATCTAAGCTTCCCCCATTTGCCTGCATTTGGCCGATGTCACTCGAAACCTTTCCTATTCATGTACCTCTCCAAGTGTCTTTGAAGTATTCTGATAGTAGGGTGGTGCCGCGGTAGAGTTGCTGCCTTGCAGCGCCAGAGACCCGGGTTCGATCCCGACTACGGGTGCTGTCTGTACGGAGTTTGCACGTTCTCCCCGTGGCCCGAGTGGGTTTTCTCCGAGATCTTTGGTTTCCTCCAACACTCCAAAGGCGTACAGGTATGCAGGCTAATTGGTTCGGTGTGAATGCAAAATTGTTCCCAGTGTGTGTAGGATAGTGTCAGTGTGCGGGGATCGCTGGGCGGTGCGGACCTGGTGGGCCGAAGGGCCTGTTTCCGCGCTGTATCTCTAAACTAAACTAAACTAAATAGCAAGAAAAACAAAGCTTTTCACTGTACCACAGTAAAGGTGACAATAATAAACCGATACCTAAAGAATTGATCCATGAGATTCCCAGGCTCATGACTGCTCAACAGGAGGAAGAGATGTTAAGGATGGCATTGACAGCCTCACTGGGCTGAGTATGAATATTGGAAGGACTG
Organism: Rhinoraja longicauda; assembly: GCF_053455715.1. Classification (NCBI taxonomy): domain Eukaryota; kingdom Metazoa; phylum Chordata; class Chondrichthyes; order Rajiformes; family Arhynchobatidae; genus Rhinoraja; species Rhinoraja longicauda. The sequence continues at coordinate 45,324,420 of NC_135967.1, read as the reverse complement.
CCCCAGCTCACAAACTAGACATCCTCCCGCCCTGACCTTCTTCATTCGTAGCAGTGGCGCAGCGGTAGAGTTGCTGCCTCACCGCGCCAGAGTCCCGGGTTCAATCCTGGCCTTGGCTGCTGTCTGTGTGGAGTTTGTATGTTCTCCCCGTGACCTGCGTGGGTTTCCTCCAGGTGTTCCGGTTTCCTCCCACACTGACGTGCAGGTCCGTAGGTTAATTGTCCTCCGTAAGTCGCTCCTAGTGTGTTGGATGCGAAACTGGGATAACATTGGACTAGTGTACAGGTAGGTGTGGACTCAATGGGTTGATGGAGATATTTCCACACTGTATTTCTGAACTCAACTAAACTAACCTAACCTAAACGAAACAAAATGAACTCATCTAAAGGTATGGGGAGAAGGCAGGAACGGGGTACTGATTTTTTTTATTTAAAAAAAAAAATATTTTATTTAAGTTTTAACAGAACTCATACATTTTAAATTTCATAATAAACAATACTAACTACATTATAAATTCGATTATACACGTATTGTTCTGTATTTTCTCCCCTCCCCCACCCCCTCTTCCCCCCCACCCCCCAGTTAAAAAGAAAGAAAAAGAAAAAGAAAAAGAAAGAGAGAAAGAGAGGAACCTGGAATCCCGAGGGAGTCACTTCCGAGTACTTTCTTATTGAATTCTTATTAAAGGTAACAAAACAATCCTGAATTTAAATATTTCCAATTCTTAATCCTAGCTTTAAAATGAATGGGTTCCACGCCTTCAAGAAGAAGTCGTATCCATTTCTCAGATTATACGTTGCTTTTTCTAATGGGATACAACTACGCATTTCTGCATACCATCTTTCAAATCTTATTTCATTTTGATCTTTCCAAGTGACCGCTACACATTTTTTTGCTACTGCTATTGATATTTTGAGAAATCTTTCCTGATGTTTATCTAAAATTAGCTTTGGTACTATTCCTTTTGTGTCTCCCAATCTGGAGAGAAGGAATGGGTGACGTGTTGGGTCAAGACCCCTCCCCTGAATCTGGAGGTGTGCATTTTCACAATTCTGTACCTTCCTTCACGTGCCCATAGTCTTGCCCACTGATCTCCCATTAGGTCATAAGTGATAGGAACATAATTAGGCCATTGAGTCATTGGGCCCATCAAGTCTACCCTACGCTAATCGATCTCTCCCTCTCAACCCCATTCTCCTGCCTTCTCCCCGTAACCCTTGACGCCTGTACCAACCAAGAATCTATCTATCTCTGCCTTTGAATAGAGAGATATGGATCATGTCCAGGCTGAAGAATAAGGGGTAGGCCATTTAGAACTGAGATGAGAAAAAACTTTTTCAGTCAGAGAGTTGTGAATCTGTGGAATTCTCTGCCTCAGAAGGCAGTGGAGGCCAAGTCTCTGAATGCATTCAAGAGAGAGCTGGATAGAGCTCTTAAGGATAACGGAGTCAGGGGGTATGGGGAGAAGGCAGGAACGGGGTACTGATTGAGAATGATCAGCCATGATCACATTGAATGACGGTGCTGGCTCGAAGGGCCGAATGGCCTAGTCCTGCACCTATTGTCTATTGTCAATAAACTAAAATTGACAGATTCTTGATTAGTACGGGTGTCAGTGGTTATGGGGAGAAGGCAGGTGAAAGGGGTTACGAGAGAGAGAGAAAGATCAGCCATGATTGAGTGACGGGGAGTGGACTTGATGGGCCGAATGGCCTAATTTTTTCTCCTAGAACTTATGAACTTAGGAACTTATGAACTAAACTAAACTAAACAGGAACTTCTGGAGATACGAGGAACTGCGGTTGCTGGAATCTTGAGCTGGACACAAAGTGCTGGAGTAACTCAACAGGTTGAACTGCATCTGTGGAGGGCATGGAGAGACAACATTTCAGGTTGGAACCCTTCTTCATACACGCAGAAGCTCTACTCTGTGAATTTCACTGGAGGAAATACAGTTCCAGTTTGCTCCACATGGTGTCACAGTAGTCCAGGAGTTGCCCTGTGTCCCATTCCACTGTCTCATTATCCCTCCCGTGACACGTGATAGGATTCTCAAAGGCAAAATTTACAAAGTCAACCAGGGTTGCCAACTTTCTCACTCCCAAATAAGGGACAAAAGGTGATGTCACTGCCCCGCGCCCCACGTGGCCTCAACCTGCCAGTGGCCACGCGCTCCCGCTCCACCAATGGCGGCTGCCCGGGCCGGGAGGCAGGTTGCTACGCAACCTCTGTTAGGCGAACACACTCGGCTCCGCTCCCTGAACACACTCCGTTAGCCTACACTGTCCGGGCCTACAGCGGCCCATGGGCCTACAGTGTCCGGGCCTACAGTGCCCCCCCGGGCCTACAGTGTCCGGGCCTACAGCATCCCCCCGGGCCTACAGTGTCCGGGCCTACAGTGTCTGGGCCTACAGCGTCCCCCCAGGCCTACAGTGTCCGGGCCTACAGCGGCCCATGGGCCTGCAGTGTCCGGGCCTACAGCGGCCCATGGGCCTACAGTGTCTGGGCCTACAGCGGCCCCCGGGCATACAGTGTCCGGGCCTACAGCGCCCCCCCGGGCCTACAGTGTCCGGGCCTACAGCGGCCCATGGGCCTACAGTGTCCGGGCCTACAGCGGCCCATGGGCCTACAGTGTCCGGGCCTACAGCGCGCCCCCGGGCCTACAGTGTCCGGGCCTACAACGTCCCCCCGGGCATACAGTGTCCGGGCCTACAGCGTCCCCACGGGCCTACAGTGTCCGGGCCTACAGTGTCCCCCCGGGCCTACAGTGTCCGGGCCTACAGTGTCCCCCCGGGCCTACAGTGTCCGGGCCTACAGCGTCCCCCCGGGCCTACAGTGTCCGGGCCTACAGCGTCCCCATGGGCCTACAGTGTCCGGGCCTACAGCGTCCCCCCGGGCCTACAGTGTCTGGGCCTACAGCGGCCCCCTGGGCCTAATACAGGACAAGGGTGGTCCCGTATAGGACAAGCCAATTTAGCTCAAAATACGTGATGTCCCGGCTAATACAGGACAGTTGGCAACCCTAGAGACAACAGACCCACGTGGTCACGGGGAGAATGTATAAACTCCGTCCAAGCATAACAAATTCCGCGCTGTCTGTCGGGAGTTTGCACGTTCTCTCTGTGACTGCATGGGTTTCCTCCGGGTGCTGTGGTTTCACAAGTTCACAAGCTATAGGAGTAGAATTAGGCCATTCGGCCCATCGAGTCTACCCCGCCTTTCATTCATGGCTGATCTCTGCCTCCTAATCCCATTTTCCTGCCTTCTCCCCATAACCCTTGACACCCGTCCTGATCAAGAATTTGTCTATCTCTGCCTTAAAACTATACCACTGACTTGGCCTCCACAGCTCTCTGTGGCAATGAGTTCCACAGATTTCCTCTCACATCCCAAAGGCGTGCGGGTTAGCAGGTTAATTGGCCCTCTGTAAATTGCCCCTAGTGTGTAAGGAATGGATGAACAAGTGGGATAACAGTTTGAACTGGTGATGGCTGGTGAGAGAGGACTCGATGGGCCGAAGGGCCTGTTTCTACTCTGTATCTCTGAACGAAACTATTTCCAAACTTTGCTATGACCGTCAGCACTTTATATCAGTGAGAGGAAATCTTATTGAAACGTATAAGATTATTAAGGGGTTGGACACGTTAGAGGCAGGAAACATGTTCCCAATGTTGGGGGAGTCCAGAACCAGGGGCCACAGTTTAAGAATAAGGGGTAGGCCATTTAGAACGGAGATGAGGAAAGACTTTTTCAGTCAGAGAGTTGTGAATCTGTGGAATTCTCTGGCTCAGAAGGCAGTGGAGGCCAATTCTCTGAATGCATTCAAGAGAGAGCTAGATAGAGTTCTTAAGGATAGCGGAGTCAGGGGGTATGGGGAGAAGGCAGGAACGGGGTACTGATTGAGAATGATCAGCCATGATCACATTGATTCTCTTGCCCAGAGTAGGGGAATCGAGGACCAGAGGACATAGGTTTAAGGTGAAGGAGGAAAGATTTAATAGGAATCTGAGAGGTAACTTTTCCACACAAAGGGTGGATAACAGAGATAACAGAACTTTATTGTCATTCGGTATAAATATCGAACGAAATTTCAGCAGTCACAAGACACAGCAAAAAAGAAAAGAACACAGGACACCCGACCCCAACACAAACATCCATCACAGTGACTCCAAACACCCCCTCACTGTGATGGAGGGCAACAAAACTTCCACTCTCTTCCACTCTCTTCCCCCCGCGCCCACGGACAGGCAGCTCGACCCCTACCGAGGCGACCGACATGCACAGCCCCCGCAAGGGGATGGAAGGCCCCGCGGCCGAGCCGCACCGGGCGCTGAAACGTCCCGCGGCCGAGCCGCGCTGGCGATGTTAAGTCCAGCGGCCAAGCAGCGCCGGGCAATGGAAGGCCCCGCGGCCGCTGCTAAGTCCCGCGGCCGAGCCGCACCGGGCACTGAAACGTCCCGTGGCCGAGCCGCGCCGGGCACTGAAACGTCCCGCGGCCGAGCCGCACCGGGCACTGAAACGTCCCGCGGCCGAGCCGCGCCGGCGATGTTAAGTCCCGCAGCCGAGCCACGCCGGGCGATGGAAGGCCCCGCGGCCGCGCCGGGCGCTGAACCGTTCCGCGGCCGAGCCGCACCGGGCGATGGAAGGCCCCGCGGCCGAGCCGCACCGAGCGCTGAACCGTCCCGCGGCCGTACCGGGCGATGGAAGGCCCCGTGGCCGAGCCGCACCGGGCACTGAAACGTCCCGCGGCCGAGCCGCGCCGCGCCGGCGATGTTAAGTCCCGCAGCCGAGCCGCGCCGGGCGATGGAAGGCCCCACGGGCGATGGAAGGCCCCGCGGCCGAGCTGCGCCCCGGGGAAGAGACCTAATAAAAGAAAGGTTTCCCCCACCCCACCCGCCGCCCCCCGCCCCGCCCCCCGCCGCGCCCCCCCACACATACACAGCCAAAAACAGAAACAAAAACCATCCCAACACCGACACAAACAAACAAAACAACAACAAAAAAGGAAAAAAAGACAAACACACCTAATCAGATGTACAGCAGATGTACAGCACTTTGGTCAACGTGGGTTGTTTTTAAATGTGCTATACAAATAAAATTGACTTGACTTGACTTGACTATTGTCTATTGTCTATTATCCCCCAGGATGTGTAAAAATAGTGAAAGGTGTGCTCTATATCTTGTATTGCTTTCGCTCGAAGTAAGGTAATGCTTGGTCTTGGGCAGTTTATTAGGGGTCTCGGTTTAAGGGGGATAGGGTAAGGGGGTGATAGGGTGCGGCAGCAGTTTCAATTATGCTCAGTGGGTGAGACAGCATCTGAGGAGGGAATGGATATAGTCCTAGTCAGAGTCATACAGCGTGGAAACACATTAGAGGCAGATAACATGTTCCCAATGTTGGGGGAGTCCAGAACAAGGGGCCACAGTTTGAGAATAAGGGGTAGGCCATTTAGAACGGAGATGAGGAAGAACTTTTTCAGTCAGAGGGTGGTGAAGGTGTGGAATTCTCTGCCTCAGAAGGCAGTGGAGGCCAGTTCGTTGGATGCTTTCAAGAGAGAGCTGGATAGAGCTCTTAAGGATAGCGGAGTGAGGGGGTATGGGGAGAAGGCAGGAACGGGGTACTGATTGATAGTGATCAGCCATGATCGCATTGAATGGCGGTGCAGGCTCGAAGGGCTGAATGGCCTACTCCTGCACCTATTGTCTATTGTCTATTGTCTATTGAAACAGCCCCTTTGCCCCAATTGGCCTCATTTGGGCCTCATTTGGACTATTACGTGCAGTTCTGGTCGCCCATTCCAGGAAGGATATTTCAGGCTTTGGAGAGGGTATTAGCTATAAGGAGATAGAGTGATTCAGCGTGGAAATGGCCCCTTCAGCCCAACTTTCCCACACCGGCCAACGTCCCATCTACACTAGTCCCACCTGCCTGCATTTGGCCCATATCCCTCCAAACCTGTCCTAATCCATGTACCTGTCTAACTGTTTCTTAAACATTGGGATAGTCCCAGCCTCAACTACCTCCTCTGGCAGCTCGTTCCATACACCCACCACCCTTTGTGTGGAAAAGTTACCTCTCAGATTCCTATTAAATCTTTCCTCCTTCACCTTGAACCTATGTCCTCTGGTCCTCGATTCCCCTACTCTGGGCAAGAGAATCTGTGCATCTACCCGATCTATTCCTCTCATGACTTTATGCACCTCTATAAGATCACCCCTCACCCTCCTGCGCTCCAAGGAGTCCCAGATTACTCAACCTCTCCCTACAGATCAAGTAACTTTTATTCATTTATTCTATATCTCTTTATATCACCATCTATATCTCTCGTTTCCCCTTCCACTGACTCTCAGAATGAAGAATGGTCTTGACCATAAATATCACCTATTCCTTTTCTCCAGAGATGCTGCCTGAGTTACTCCAGCATTTTGTGTCTATCTTCGGTTTAAACCAGCATCTGCAGTTCCTTCCTACACATTTTGTGAGTCCCTCCACACTTTGTGCTGAGCTTAAGATTCCAGCACCCGCCGTTCATTGTGTCCCTTGGTTCAATTTTACTTGGGTTGTCTGATGGAGTTGGGGTTTCAACCCGAAAGCATTACTATTCCTTTTCTCCAGAGATGCTGCCTGACACGTTGAGTTTCTCCAGCTTTTTGTTTCTATCTTCATACAAAAACTCTATTGCCAGGACTGTGTTGCCCGTGGCAGTCAAGGTAACGATAGCACTTCATTCATGTTACAGGAACAGCACGGGTGATCGAAGGCACGTGTCATTATCGTTCATAAATTCATAAATGATAGGAGCAGAATTAGGCCATTCGGCCCATCAGGTCTACTCTGCCATTCAGTCACGGCTGATCAATCTCTCCCTCCTAACCCCATTCTCCTGCCTTCTCCCCATCACCCCAGACACCATGAATTTATTTATATCTGCCTTAAAAATACCCATTGACTTGGCCTCCACTGCCGTCTGTGGCAATGAGTTCCACAGATTCACCACCCTCTGACGAAATAAATTCCTCCGCATCTCTTTCCTAAGGAACGTCCTTTAATTCTGAGGCTGTGCCCTCTGGTCCTGGACTCTCCCACTAGTGGAAACATCCTCTCCGACAATCACTCTATCCAGGCCTTTGTGAGAATGAGAGATCTTTGTAGCTCTACCCACTCCCATAAAAGTCTACATATTGCCATCTATTGCCAGCGTAGACCTGAATCTGAGCTCCACTATTTAACAGGGTTTTTTGATTCTCCATGGGGGGGGGGAAATTTGTAATTACACATGCAAGACCCTCATTTAAACTCTGAGGTGTTTATCGATGTATAGATTGGCACAGATCAAGACACTGTCACAGATAGATCTGTAGTCAGTCAGAGCCTGTCATAGATGCAGGAGACAGTCAGAACCTGTCATAGATTCAGGAGACGGTCAGAACCTTTTTCCGAGGGTACAAATGTCAAAGACTAGAGGATGGGCGGTCACGGTGGCGCAGCGGTAGAGTTGCTGCCTCACAGCGAATGCAGCGCCGGAGACCCGGGTTCCATCCCGACTACGGGTGCTGTCTGTGCGGAGTTTGTACGTTCTCCCCGTGACCTGCGTGGGTTTTCTCCGAGATCTTCGGTCTCCTCCCACACTCCAAAGACGTGCAGGTTTCATCATCATATATCATCATATATATACAGCGCGGAAACAGGCCTTTTCGGCCCACCAAGTCCGCGCCGCCCAGCGATCCCCGCACATTAACACTATCCTACACCCACTAGGGACAATTTTTTACATTTACCCAGTCAAATTAACCTACATACCTGTACGTCTTTGGAGTGTGGGAGGAAACCGAAGATCTCGGAGAAAACCCCACGCAGGTCACGGGGAGAACGTACAAACTCCTTACAGTACAGCACCCGTAGTCAGGATCGAACCTGAGTCTCCGGCGCTGCATTCGCTGTAAAGCAGCAACTCTACCGCTGCGCTACCGTGACGTTTGTAGGTTTGTAGGTTAATTGGCTTGGTAAATGTAAAAATTGTCCCTAGTGGGTGTAGGATAGTGTTAGTGAGCGGGCCAAAGGGGCCTGTTTCCGCGCTGTATCTCTAAACTAAACAAAACTAAAAAGATATCGCTGTAAGGTGAGACGAGCAAAACGTATGGGGCAATTTTACACAGACCTCAATCAGAAATGATAACTTTTTTTAGTTTAGGTTAGCTTAGTTTAGTGACATGTGTACCCAAGGTACAGTGAAAAGCATTTTGTTGCGTGCTAACCAGTCAGTGGAAAGACTTTATGTGCAGGAAAGAACTGCAGATGCTGGTTTACAGCGAAGATAGACCGCGGCACGGTAGCGCAGCGGTAGAGTTGCTGCTTTACAGCGAATGCAGCGCCGGAGACTCAGGTTCGATCCTGACTACGGGTGCTGCACTGTAAGGAGTTTGTACGTTCTCCCCGTGACCTGCGTGGGGTTTTCTCCGAGATCTTCGGTTTCCTCCCACACTCCAAAGACGTACAGGTATGTAGGTTAATTGGCTGGGTAAATGTAAAAATTGTCCCTAGTGGGTGTAGGATAGTGTTAATGTACGGGGATCGCTGGGCGGCACGGACTTGGTGGGCCAAAAAGGCCTGTTTCCGGCTGTATATATATGATATGATAAAATGCTGGAGTAACTCAGCGGGACAGGCAGCGTCTCTGGAGAGAAGGAACGGGTGACGTTTCGGACTGAAGAAAGGTCACTACCCCCGAAATGTCACCCATTCCTTCTCTCCAGAGATGCTGCCCGACCCGCTGAGTTACTCCAGCACTTTGTGAAAAATTTTCAGCAGGGAAAGGCATATATATGGTTACAATCGAGCCGTCCACAGTGTACAGATACAAGGTCAAGTAAATAATGTTTAGTGCAGGATAAAGTCCAGTAAAGTCCATTAAAGATAGTCCGAGGGTCTCCAATGTGCTAGATGGTAGGTCGGGACTGCTCTCTAGTTGTTAGTATGATGGTTCAGTGGCCCGATAACAGCTGGGAGGAAATTGTTTCGCTTTTCTCAGTATTTCCTGCCTTTTCTGTTTTTACTTCGAAATACTGTGCTGTAATTAATCACACACCAGTGACAAATGACAGCCTTACTGATCTCAGAATTAGAATTTTAAATGGCCTTGCTCCTGTGAAGAAAACCTTCAATTTCACTGGTTCATAATTAAAACTCTCTAGATACTGATGGGAAAATACATTACGAAAGAGGAAATTTTGTTCAGATCTCGGATCTGAAGTCACTTTAGAAAGAGCACCACGTCTTTAAGATTTAGACTTCAGAGACACAGAGCTGAAACAGGCCCCTCCAGTGATCACCCTTCACCTTAACGCTCTCCTACACACACCAGGGACAATTTACAATTTTATCGAAGCCAATTAGACAATAGACAATAGACAATAGGTGCAGGAGTAGGCCATTCAGCCCTTCGAGCCAGCACTGCCATTCAATGCGATCATGGCTGATCACTCTCAATCAGTACCCCGTTCCTGCCTTCTCCCCATACCCCCTCACTCCGCTATCCTTAAGAGCTCTATCCAGCTCTCTCTTGAAAGCATCCAACGAACTGGCCTCCACTGCCTTCTGAGGCAGAGAATTCCACACCTTCACCACTCTCTGACTGAAAAAGTTCTTCCTCATCTCCGTTCTAAATGGCCTACCCCTTATTCTTAAACTGTGGCCCCTTGTTCTGGACTCCCCCAACATTGGGAACATGTTTCCTGCCTCTAATGTGTCCAATCCCATAATTATCTTATATGTTTCAATAAGATCCCCCCTCATCCTTCTAAATTCCAGTGTATACAAGCCTAATTGCTCCAGCCTTTCAACATACGACAGTCCCGCCATTCCGGAAATCAACCTAGTGAACCTACGCTGCACGCCCTCAATAGCAAGAATATCCTTCCTCAAATTTAGAGACCAAAACTGCACACAGTACTCCAGGTGCGGTCTCACCAGGGCCCGGTACAACTGTAGAAGGACCTCTTTGCTCCTATACTCAACTCCTCTTGTTACGAAGGCCAACATTCCATTGGCTTTCTTCACTGCCTGCTGTACCTGCATGCTTCCTTTCAGTGACTGATGCACTAGGACACCCAGATCTCGTTGAACGTCCCCTCTTCCTAATTTGACACCATTCAGATAATAATCTGCCTTTCTATTCTTACTTCCAAAGTGAATAACCTCACACTTATCTACATTAAACTGCATCTGCCATGTATCATCCGCCCACTCACACAACCTGTCCAAGTCACCCTGCAGCCTTATTGCATCTTCCTCACAATTCACACTACCCCCCAGCTTAGTATCATCTGCAAATTTGCTAATGGTACTTTTAATCCCTTCATCTAAGTCATTAGATGAGCAATTAGCTTACAAATCTCTACGATTTCGCAGTAAACCGGAGCACCTGGAGAAAACCCACGCAAGTCACGGGGAGAACGTACAAACTCCGTACAGACAGCGCCCGTAGTCAGGATCGAACCTGCTTCTTTGGCACTGCGAGGCAGCAACTCTACCGCTGCGCCACCGTGCCGCCCTAGTGATGATATGGAAATAGACAATAGACAATAGGTGCAGGAGGAGGCCATTCGGCCCCTCGACAATAAGAACATAGAATATTAAAACAGATGACGAGGCCCTTCGGCCCACTATGTCTGTGCCGAACATGATGCCGAGTTAAACTAGTCTCCTCTGCTTGCTCAAGATCCATAGGCTCCATTGCCTGGATATCAAGTCAAGTTTATTTGTCACATACACATACACGATGTGCAGTGAAATGAAAGTGGCAACGCCTGTGGATTGTGCACAAAAAAAGAATTACAGTTACATATAAATAAAGTTAATAAAATTACTATAGTGTAGATAAAATTTAGTCCCTGGAGTTATAATAGTTGACAGTCCTGATGGCCTGTGGGAAGAAACTCCATCTCATCCTCTCCGTTTTCACAGCGTGACAGCGGTGGCGTTTGCCTGACCATAGCAGCTGGAACAGTCCATTACTGGGGTGGCAGGGGTCCCTTATGATCTTGCTTGCTCTGGATCTGCACCTCCTGATGTATAGGTCCTGTAGGGAGGCGAGTGTAGTTCCCATGGTGCGTTCTGCCGAACGCACTACTCTCTGCAGGGCCTTCCTGTCCTGGGCATATCCATGTGCCTATCTAAAAGCTTCTTAAATGCCACTATCATATCTGCCACCACCACTAACCCTGGCAGAACGTTCCAGGCACCCACCACCCTCTGTGGCAAAACATTGGCCCCACACGTCCCCTCTAAATGTTTCCCTCTCATCTGAAACCTTTGCTCTACAGTCCTTGGCTACAGGTCTATGACTGGTGGTGTTAACGTAGAACACGGACCGGTACAGCACTGGAACAGGCCCTTCGGCCCACAATGTCTGTGCCGAACATGATGCCAAGACCATCTCTAATCTACCTGCACATAATCCACATCCCTCCGTTCCCTGCGTATTCATGTACCCGTCCAAAAGCCTCTTACATGCCACTACCCCATCTGCCACAACCACTACCCCTGTTTCAGTTTCAGTTTAGTTTATTGTCACGTGTACAGAGGTACAGCAAAAAGCTTTTGTCCAGTCAGTGGAAAGACAATACATGATTACAATCGAGCCATTCGCAGTGCGCAGATACATGATAAGGGAATAACGTTTAGTGCAAGGTAAAACCAGCAAAGTCCGATCAAGGATAGTCCGAGGGCCACCAAAGAGGTAGATAGTAGTTCAGCACAGCTCTCTGGTTGTGGTAGGATGGTTCAGTTGCCTGATAACAGCTGGGAAGAGACTGTCCCTGAATCTGGAGGTGTGCGTTTTCGACCCGTTCTCCCCGTGACTTGCGTGGGTTTTCTCCTGGTGCTCCGGTTTACTCCAAAATCGTAGAGATTTGTAAGCTAATTGGCTTCGATAAAATTGTAAATTGTCCCTGGTGTGTGTAGGAGAGCGTTAAGGTGCAGTATGATCACTGGAGGGCCTGTTTCAGCTCTGTGTCTCTGAAGTCTAAATCTTAAAGACGTGCTCTTTCTAAAGTGACTTCAGATCCGAGATCTGAAAAATTTCCTCGTTCGTAATTTGTTTTCTCAGTGCACTTGGCAGTGTGTCCCTGGCACTTACCACCAACTGTCTACATTTGCCCGACACACCTCCTTTAAACCAATTACACTGTGTAAAAAAACTTGTCCTTCCTCTCACCTTATAGCTATGCCCCCTAGTGTTGGACATTGACACCCTGGGGGAAAAGGTTCTGACTGTCTACCCTATCTACGCCTCGATTACAGCACAGTCACAGCCCCTTCATTCTTCAATACATTCAAAACTCCGCTGCCCGTCTACTCACCCACTCCCCGATCCGTGACCATATAACCCCCGTCCTTTACAAACTCCACTGGCTCCCCATCCCCCAGAGAATCCAATACAAAATCCTCCTCATGACCTACAAAGCCCTCCATAACC